>NW_014558991.1:214260-236649 GCF_001313825.1 Dinoponera quadriceps
CCCCCCCCCCCCCCAGCCCTTCTCCCGCGTGCCGTCAATGATAAAAAAAGTGGGGTGAGAGGGAAATGGAGAAGACGCGAGAGAGGAGAGAGATGCGCGTGCGATCGGTGGGAGGAACGAGAGTGACGAAGCGAAAACGCGCCAAGTGTGCGTGTGTGAGTGAGTGTGAAACGAACTATGTCGTCAAACGGTGCCATATCGGTAAACTTTTCACATACGGCATTGCGCCGCTTCCCGACACGCTTTATGCCGTGTGCGCGATTTTTCGACGCTCATTCGACGTGACGACGGCTTTCGTCCGTCGACGACACAACGGAAGCGTGTTAGGCGCCCATTTCCGAATTGCCGAACAATCACCCTCACCCCAAAGCGACCCTTGACAACTCCGTGGTATTGCTCATTCGTTAATTCGTCGTCGGCATTTGTCTGCTATAAGACTACTGATCCTGCACGGAGAAAAGGACGTCCTTGTTTTGAGACAGTCCGTATTCTTAACATGCGCATGTTGAAACGATTTAATTATTTATATAGGGTTGGACGGATGAAACTTGCCTACGTGAAGAAATCGCACATGGTTCTATTCCAAGGGGGGGGGGGAGGACGGCGAAATTTCGGCAAATTCGAAATGCTGAGGATTCGCGAGCGGAACGCAAATCACGTGCAATTAGGCGCGCAGATGCGAATACGAGGTACACAAAAAGTGACAGACGTTTCGCACAGCACGGCCGGCAATCGTGTCTCCCCCTCGAGTTTGCCCACTCGTGGATGGTGTGACTGCACCCTCCGGCAGGCACCCCGGGTGCACTTAACCGTAGTAAGGGTTCGGGGACAGCATCCACTTATTTTGCGGTTTCTCCATTGGCATCATACTAAACTAAGCGAACTAAGAGAGAACGAGTATCGTCATTAAGCAATTCCGCTCTCATAAGCGAGCGAGCGAGCGCGCATCGGAAGACGGGAAAAAGGGGGTTATTGAGGCAGAGGGAAGCAGAGAGTGAGAGAGAGAGAGAGAGAGAGAGAGTGGGCGAATCGCGAATTCGATATTCGCTGTGCGCATCCCACGATGTTATGCACTCGTTACGCGATACAACGCGCGGAGGCCTCGTTATTTCAGAAGCGGGCTTGAATTTCCGCCTGATACATCAATACGAGCGCAAACAAGGCAGAAAATTATACGCGAATCTAACAGAATTTGATACCGGACAGCGCCGGAACGGGGGGAATTCTCGCGTAGTCTGCAGTTAGGTAATGAGATACTAACAGAGTCATCGTTATTCGCGTGCAAATTTACGTACGTACGTATCTACGTCGGTGCGACGGGCCGGCCGAGGAGTTAATCGCGATTTCGAGCGTTATCTTACTGACGCGGGGAGAAGGGGAATAAGCGGCTACCTAAAGGTTTCTCGACTTTTCATCGTTTTCGTAGTAACGTAAAACCAATGATCAATTGTTTTTCTGAGTGGCTAAAGTTTCTATCGTCTGCATAATTAGATCTTAATCAGACCTTTCCCGTTCCTCCTTCTGCGAACTAGAGCAGCGCCGCGTCCTCCTCTCTCCCTCTTTCTTTCTTTCTCTCCAGCCAGCCCGGTTCCGGCCCGAATAAAGAACCCATTTGTCCGAGCACCTCGTGCGCGCGCGGAAATGGTTGATTGACACGAGGGACAATTACACTTAGCGCGTCCCGCGGCGGTGCAAACGGAAGTCGCCGGTAATCACCGGCGGGGCGGAATTACGGCGAATGCATTTGGGATCTCTCTTTCTCTCGCTCCACGATGATCTCATTTCGCTTCCCTCCTCCCCAGACTCCGTCAACCCGTCCTGATCCGCGACGACGAGGACGAGAGGTGAATTTTTCACGGAAACTCCCGCCGTACGAGGGAGGATTTGTGTTTTCCGCGAGCGAGCACAGATAGACCCTGCGACGGGGGACGAAATAATTAACGGACGTAATCGCGTCTTCCTCTCGTCGGCAACGACCCCCCCTCTCGCTTCTGGGGTGCCCGGGCGGAATCTCGAAAAGAGAGGAGGCGAAAGTGCCCGCGCACAGAGGGATTAAGGAGAGCTTAATGCTGTTGCGCGTCGGTCGAAAAAATCAAGGCTCCTCCAGAGAACGAGGCTGGGAGGGAAGAGAGAGAGAGAGAGAGGAAGTGAACTCGGAAAACGCGGTTTCCGCGTTTGTCGCCGGTGTTTACGAGCGACGGCCTCACCGCTACCGTCACCCCTTCGGCTCGGGCGATTCGCGCGAGCGTTACGCGCTCGAACAATGAGCGGCGTTCTATCGGGCCGCAACAATGGCGCATTGTGGCCGCTCGACACAGAGAATGAATATTCAAGATACGCGGCGAGCCGCCCGGTAAGTCCCCGCAACGAAAGCGACCGATCCGCGGCCTCTCGATGGCGATTTTCGCGTTATTATATTGTAAGACTTCGCATATAAACTTCTCTTCAGTTGCGACGGATGTGTTCCGGCGGTGTTCGGACATTCATCATTTCACATGGACTGGGGGTAACTGCCGCGATCACTGCTGCTAAGCGCTCGCGGTGACAGTTGACGCGTTGATTTTCTTCTAATCGTTCCTCCTGTGAACTTGACTCCCGTGCCGTATAATCAAACTGCTGACCCGTGTGTGTTTAGTTCTCCCACCTTCTTGTCCTTATATCGCTGTCAAGCTGCCCGCGTCGTTCGTTGGCTTATTAATCCCATGGTAATCACGCATTTGCCTCCAACCGTCGTCTGCTGTTTTCTCGTTTGGATTCCCGGTAGTCTGTGCGATCTTGCAATATCGACTCGCTCTCGTCCGTCCGCTCGCCCGCAGTCGAAAAGCGCGCAACCAATTTCCCAGACCCAACCCCCGCCATCCCGCAGCAGCCGCCCACGCAACCTGTATTACGTATTATCCGTCAAGCTTCCTTAAGGATCGCGTGGGCGGGAGGACGCGCGCTCCGCAGAGACGAGAGAGCGCGAATTAGTGTACCTCGTTACGCGAGTCTATAGCCTGTTCGTTAAGCAATTTCTCTCGTATATACCAGAAACAGAGACATAGAGAGAGAGAGAGAGAGAGAGAGAGAGAGAGAGATACGCAGCCAGATGGGAGGATATTCAATATCGGCGAGCGTATTTCCTTGCTCGATGCGCGCGGTCTGCACGCGTCAAAGCACAGAGACGGGCGCGCGCCAATTTATGGGAAGAAATTAATAACCAAATGTGCACGCCTTTGTATCACCTCCCCTTCCCCCTCTTCTCTCCTTCCCTCTCTCCCATAACCGCGCGCGCATTATGCCAGGTGTAATTACCGCGTCGTCGATTTCACGGGCGCGCCTCGCATGCTTCTTCCCCCTCCGCGCTTTAATGCACATCACCCCGAGTGCTTACGTAAAAAGTAACCCAACGCGGTATCGATATCGGAATATTCATTAATTTCAATCTCTCATTCTCTCTCTCTCTCTCTGAAGTCGCAAGTGGCGATCGCGACTGCCGACGATTATCACGGCGGTGCTTCGTTGCAACGTTAAAAAAAAAAAGGTATCCCCTTTGGCAGAGAAATGCCACCACTTTGCGTCCATGCGCATAAATTTTAACTCTACACCTTCCACAGAGTTTCCGAGCCCAAAAACAAAATGGCACGTCGGTACTATTCCTCTATTTATTCGCGCGCGCTCCGAGTCTCGCGGAAGATCCCCCGCGAATCTCTCTGCCGGTGTAATCCACTCGATATCAATCACGGGATATCGCGGCCGAACGGGCCGGACAATTTCGATTAGATGACCGTCAATCACCTGTCTGTCACATTTTTTCCGGCTGTATAATAATAGCGCGCGTTTACTTGTGTATATACCGGCTCCGCTTTTTCTTCTCGCGGCGTGTTTCGACGAGCGCGGACGCATCGCGTCTCCGCTCATCGTTGCGCACATCTCCGAATACGCGGTCTCGATAAATGAAAAGGAGAAACAGGAGAGAGAGAGAGAGAGAGAGAGAGAAAGAAAGAAAAAGAGAGATAAGCGTTTATTATAAAGGCAGACTTTCTAAGAATTTGAAGTATATATGTGAACGATGAACATATTGATGAGTTTATACGACAAAAGAAGTAATTATAAATCAATTACAGAAATAGGTTTAAAAAAAAAAAAAGAATGAAGAAGAAAGATGAATCGAAAGAAAGAGACAATTATTTAGCAGAGAAATGATTATAGTCCGTTGACACGTAAGTGAAGAAAGAAATAACTGAGAAAGGGGGGGGNACGTTTTATTGCTTGTCAGACATTCATCCTCCCGCGAACGTGACGGTCCGCCATCTCTCTCTCTCTCTCTCTCTCTCTCTCTTTCATTCTCTCTCGTACGCGTGTCCGCCGTCGGACGAAGTAACAATCCGTTCGTTAAGCCTTTTCCCGGTATCGCGGCAATCAGCCGGCGACGGGACATTCGATACACAGCCCGTTCCGCGTCCCCCACAGTCGTACACGAATGAATGAATGCGCGGATAAAGTAGTGGAAGAGTCTCCTTTGCTCGTCGGGATCGTCTCTTCGAGAAAGGACGGCCGGCTCGGTGTATAAGCGCGAGAGCGGTCGCGAGGATGACGATAACCGTCGCCTTGCATACCGCCAGAGTTCCCTACACCCGGCTGTAAAAGCCCGTCCAAGTCGGCGCACGTTCCGCGAGACTTTGGCGTCTTCGCCCGTAAACGTCGGTTACGTTCCCGTTCTTCCCTTCCTCCCTCCCTCAGCCTCTTTCTCTTTCGAGTATATTTTATTCCTTTCTCTTTCCCCGTCCTGAAAAAAGCCGGACCAGACGGTGGAGTTCCCACGCGGTCGGAAGTTCTTAAACGCGAAGAGGACTCTTTCCGAGCTTGTCTCGCGCGAAGATATCGGTATCGTTGAGAAGCATCAGGCGGGTACGCGCTGTCGACATGGGTTATCGTGCGTGTGAGTGGGCGTTATATCCGGATACATATACGGAGAGACGACGGGGGACGAAGTAAGGGAGGGAATTTTGATCGCAACTGGCCGGCTGGGTCCCGAAATCGCGGGCTAACAGGAGGTCAGGCGCCGCCGGCCTCATTAGAGATTCCGGAGCTCTTACTGCTCGCTTATCGAGAACTGGATTTATTATTCATCATTCACTCGAAACTAATTTATCAGGGGCCTGCAAACGCGCAGGCCGTCGTGATTTTCATTTCATCGGCTCTGAAGATGAGTCAGTTTCACAGACGAGAATGCAGACAATTGCCTGAAAGATTGCGGATAATGGCGACGTTTACTGTTTCGTTATTACACTGGGAGATAACATGTTGAAAAAATAAAAGATACTTGTTCGGTGTGGGTACTAATAATATATTTGCTAATAAAGAATCTAAATTCTTTGATTTAAATAGAATATATGAACAGTTGCTTTTTCATGAAAAGCTGTGATTTTAAGAAAGTGTACATTTTCTTGTTTTAACACATTTTTCCAACGCAAAATGTATATACTAGTACAAATAAATAGACTAGTAATTCTCTGAATAAATATCTTGTATTTTTCAGATATGTTTTCTCTCCGTGCCAAAAAAATGTGGCTAAACATGTGACGGACTGTTGTGCAAATCCTCGTGTTTATTTTATATTATATTTGAAAAAAGGTTCCAATGTAAAAATATGTACATTAGTGTAAATAAATAGGCTAGCAATGCTCACTGAGGATAAATATCCTGTATTTTCCCGATATTTTTCCTCTTAGTGCATTAGCAAAAAAAACATATGGTTAAATATTTGACAAACTATTGCGCAAACCCTCACGTCTATTTTATATCATATTTTATATTTGCTTCATAAATTTAAGCCCAACGCTCGAATCAAGTCAGGAAACACGAGTCCAAAGCTCGCGAAATTCCACAGCTCGCCACGAACGAGAGAGAGAGAGAGAGAGAGGGAGAGAGAGAAAGAGCGAAGGAGACGAATGAACGAACGAACGAAGTGCCGAGAGCGGAACGCCTGGAGACACGATCGTCTGTCGGCAGGAAGGAAGACAGAGAAAAAGAGAATCGAGTGTTTTCCGCGGAGGGGCCAATTTTAATAATCGCGGCGTCCCGAGAGGCGCAACAAAGACGGCCCTATCGCCGCTTTGACACCGATGTGTACTCATTCCTGGCCTTCCGCTCGGCCCTTCTGCCTGCCTTCCTTCCTTCCTCGCTTCCTTCCGCGGTACGTTTCAACGAACGAGCCCCTTTAACGCTCACCTCGCTTTGCGATCATTACCCTCGCTACAACAAACACGACCGGCTGCCTCGATAATTTACTCAGTTCTGCCGTTTCTTCGGCTTTTTCTTTCCGCCTGAATACCTCCACCTTCCCCCTTCCCCCTGCCCTTCCTCATCCTTTTGCAGGAAGAGGGCGTAGTACGGCGCGCGCGAGCGTCGATTATATTTAGACGCAGCGGACGGAGTGAGTGAGTGAGTGAGTGAGTGAGGCTCCCATAAACGGCATTAGCGACAGTTTCTACTGGCGCTACAAACATACATCGACCATTAATGTCGCCCGATCGATTTGTCGCTCGTCCTGTATGTACCATGACACTGCGTTGTACACGCCGTTGTTCCTCTCGCAAACGCATTCCCGATGGAGTCGCGCGACGCGCCGCTCCGGAGACACGGAATCCTTAACTGACGACGCTCTTGCGCGCGATCCGTTCCGTTCATTCTTTGTTTTCTTGCATCTCACTCTATCACCTCGAAATTAATTATTCTCCGATTTAATTGCACCGGGGGAAAAGTACTCGGTATCTGTGACTACGAGTGCATTGTAGAATTAACTGCACTACACGAATGTATTTATAATTAGATGCAATACGCAATAGAGAATTATTATCATTAACATTATAGCAGGACTTACTGAAATAATTCTCCCGACGATAATTATTATTGCTTTTCCGGCAATAATGATCGCTGTGTATTTGCAGCTATAAATAATCGCGTATATTAGCACTCACTAGAAATGATTTTCCCGGTTATAATTATTTCTATGCAATTCTCGGCTCCCTAAAGTGCAATCGGTGCATTATTACTGAGAAGCAGTTAATAATCACCGGTGGGTCTGTACGGTAATAAATATAGCACTGTGCGAATCAGTGAAATATCTGTTTTGCCGATTCAATCAGTGGCATTTTCAACGATTCGCAGAAGTAATTGATTGCAGAATGACAAAAATGCGATTGTAACTTTAATGAGATTATCTACTTTCCTCCCTTTCTCGGTTGAGATCATAATTCGAAGGAAGAAACAAGAGAGCTCGAGAAATCTCAAAATTCCCGAATAGATCGAGCAGCGCGTCAAGTCTCCATTCGCTCTCTGAATGAACCGCGCCGCACGGATTTAAGCCGGGTTTATTTCCACGGGAATGTCCGCGAACGCGAAGGAAAACTCGCGCGTACTTTCTTTCTCTCTCTCTCTTTTCTCCCGGGCGGAGCGTTAAATTTACGTTCGCCTCGCTCTTTTCATTCCGCCCTCGCATTATCGTCTTCGCGCACGCCTCCGTCTGTCGGCGCGACGTGGTCATAATTGACGCGGGACGAAAGAAAAATTTGAAGAATCCACGGTGATACGAGCACTCGTCGGGCGAACGAGCGAACAAGCGCATTTCTCGCTTTTCATTCCCGCATCTCCTTCTTTTTGTTGTGTCTTCCGGTCTGATTCACGACCCGCTTCGTCCGCTCACCTCTTTTTCCCTCTCTCTCTCTCTCTCTCTTTCTCTCTTCCCCTCTTCGCCCCCCACGCCTCTCGTCACGACGGTTTCTTCTATTTTCCCCGACTGCTCCTTTACTACCAGCTCTCTCTCCGGTCTCCGCAGTCTGCGAGGAACTCTAACGAGGACTCTCAGTCGACGAGTAATTAGGAGAGGCACTTGTTGAAGGAAACAATCGCCGTGAGTCAACATCGAGTCGGATGAGCGAGTAATTGTAAACCGAGAGAATCGTGTTAGATCGCTGGTTATCTCGATTGCCGGTGATTGCCGGTATTTGCTTTCCCGGGGAGAGGGTATCGTCCTCGGGTATTCTCTCGCGGACAACCTATTTGCTTCCGCCAGGCCGACATTCAATTTCGCGAAGGACCACGTCGTCGTCGTTGTCGTCGATTCACGGAGATTCTCGCCTCGTCTCTGCCTCTCTCTCTTTCTCCCGCGAGCTTTGTTTCCTCTCTAGCCAGTATAGTCGTAACAATATTTCAATAAATTATCTGACTCGGCGCGAGAGAGCACGGAACGCTCGTCTAGGAACACCGGACCGCTCGCTTACGTTTGCGCAACACATCGACGCGTGTTTGCGCGACTCGCCCGCGGCGCCGACGCCGACGCCGCGTGTTCACACAATTGCGATATTTTATTCATACTCGGGCTAATGAATCTCGCCGGAACAGGAGGGAATTCGGCGGCCGCCTGCCGTGAGAAACTCCGACCAACCCTCCCTCTCTACTTCTCTCTCTTTCTCTCTCACTGTTATTTACGTGACGAGACGATCGGACAGAAAAGTCTCATTAGCCCCATCCTCCCCCATGCAGCCTCGGCGTCGATCAAACGCGCGTTAATTCGCGGCCCACCTTTATCCATGGGATTCCATTTCTCTCTCTCTCTCTCTCTCTCTTTCTCTTCCTCGCTCGTCTCTGTGTTCTCTCCATAACGCTGCATTCGTCTGGAGCTAACGAGGAGGACTGACGCGGGGAGTAATTAGTAGGTACACTTCTTGGGAGGAAAGCAGACGTGTAACGCGAGACTCCGAGGCAACAATGCCGGGGCCGCTCGGTGGAGGAGTGTACGCTGTACTTACTCTCCCTCGGCGTCGAGCAGGAGTTACGATAACTTAAAAGTCATGCTCCGGGCAAAAATTAGTTCCCCGGCGTTCTCGGCGCTCCGCTTATCCGCACGAGCGCGCTACGCTCATGATTAAGGATATAATAACGTCAAAACGGAATGTAATTCCGCGGTAATGGTGGAACGCACGCGCGCGCATCCCTTGTTGCATCGCGAGTTATTCTACGATAGATCGAAAGAGTGGGGATGAATCTCGCGATGACGGTACGCGGCTCGTTTTCTGAGAGTTCTGGATGTAATTAAATTTATAAGTGGACAGTCGGTCAGCACCCCTCCCCCCAATCTATAAATAATAAAATATTTAGCAAAATAAATATATAGAAATTATGTACTAATTATGTGCTCTTTCAATCAGGTAATCCCGATTTTTGCACTGCAATCCTTAAGGGACTTAATAAGGGAGACCGGGGCTAGTTGGCTGTAGGGGTAAGTTGATGCATCGCTTATATCTCGGCTATTTTCTAATAAATTGTAGAATCAACAACACAGTCTACGTTGGATAAATTTCTTACTACATTGATTGTAATTATTTCACTATACAATTATAATCACAGATATTGGATAGTTTTTCTTTCAATATACAACTCTAGTATCTATTCTACGATTAACTGCATCGTGCGTTCTCTCTCTCTTTATCTCTCAGCGAAGAGAGCCGCCGAATCCGCCCAATGGACACCGGTGTGCACGGCCACGCTTATATCGAGCATGGTTAAACCATAATATTCTTCAATTAGCAAATTAGGTGGCAATATGCTCGATATTACCGGCAGACCGCAAAGCAAAATTAATTCCGCTACACTCGATATCGATATACGTATATCGTGCGCGCGTCGGATGCACAATTGTCGCACTAATGCGATTGAACTGTTCTCCGGAGGGATTAATATCCGGCAGGGTGAGTACCGTGAATTTTTCTCGCGCATTAGTAATCCCCCCCGCCGCTCGCTGACCCCGTGGGCGAAACATTTGTGCACTTGGAGCGACGTGAGATCAACGTGGTGTAACACATCGCGAGGCGCGTGTAAAATTAATCGATTTGACGTTCGGCGAGAATAAGAGAAAGAGAAATTCGACATGCCCCGCTCGGGAAAATATGTATGATATAACGAATGGGATCGGCGGTGGGGCGGGTCTCTTATGATGTACATATGTACGAAAGACGCACTTGTTAGCACAGTTCTCGCGTGTCAATAAAAATGACAAACGGCGGCCGTGCCGATCGCGTATTCGTATCATATGCGCAATTCCCATCTGGACCGCTCTCCCTCTCTCTCTCTCTCTCTCTCTCTCTCTCTCTCTCTCTCTAGTTCACTCGTCTTTCATCCCCACACGCGCGAGTGTCGAAAGCGGCCGTAAAAAAAATCTGGGTCTCGATGAGTTTGATTTATCGGCGGTAGCTGCGCGTGCACACTTATTTTTTTACCCCTCGACATTAAAGACGCGGTTTCTTCCTCGACGTACTCGCCCGGGCTGCGAGTCTCTCCCAGGACACGAACCGTCGAGCGTTCGTTCGAATCCGCGAAGTCGTGTCGCGAGGTCTCGCAAGAA
This sequence comes from Dinoponera quadriceps, assembly GCF_001313825.1. Classification (NCBI taxonomy): domain Eukaryota; kingdom Metazoa; phylum Arthropoda; class Insecta; order Hymenoptera; family Formicidae; genus Dinoponera; species Dinoponera quadriceps. The sequence continues at coordinate 224,645 of NW_014558991.1, forward strand.
ACGAGAAGAAGCATCGACGTGCCCAGATCTACCAGCAAAATGTGACAAAATAAGCGGCAAATAGAGCAGCATTTTTCTTTCGATACGTTACATTCAAATAATATTTATTTAATCCAATTAAATAATTATTCTAATACCCTTTAACAAAAATATTTACTTAAATATAATCTTTTGTTCTTCCAATAAAGAAAACATCGTATTGCATATAGTTAATTATGCTTCTGCATCAAATAAATATTTGCCAAGTACCGAAGTAACCATTTCACTTGGGCCAAGTATAAACATTACTTGAACGGTAGCATTTTCTCCACTATATCCGCTCGAAGGTTAACAAAGTCGCGAAGCATCGGCTGAAAGCGACATCGATCGCGTCGCGTCGATAATTGCCGCGCCGAGGTATCAATTTGACGGCCGGCGATTTCGCGACTCGCGAGAACGCTCCGCGTAATCGTCCCGTCGACGCCGCGAGATCCCTCCCTCCCTCCTCCCTTTATTTTTTCCCTCCCAAGGACCACTTTAATGGAGTATTATTACCATTATGCCCGCTCGTCTATCATCCGGTCGTACGGTTTTGCGCCACGACGGTCGCCGTGGCCGCCGGCGAAGCCGACGTAACTGGCGCTTTTAATGCCGGGACTGTGGTGCATTACTCACCGGGATGTAAAGTAGGCGAACGCGCGTGCAGAGAGAGCGAGAGAGAGAGAGAGAGAGAGAGAAAAAAGGGAAGAGGCAGAGCGATCTTCACGGCTCGCGCGAGCGGGCAGGTACACCGGCGAGTACCTGTGGGCAGTACTAAGCCGCGTATATCGCATATATCACGCGTTTAAGTACCCAGCACGGACCCTCTCGTCGTCTTCGATCGCCCCGGTCGACGAACAATCTTCACGACGAAGCCCCCTATCGGCACAGTCGGGAGAAGGAAGAGAGCGGGGGAGGCACTCGGCCGGGAGTGAAATCGCACCCCCACCCCTGGTTACCTGCAAGGTGTAATCGCGGGGTTTCACGCGCCAGCGAGAAAGTGCGAAAACGACGGCCTTCCTCTCGCGAGATCCCCCCGAGCGTCTGATCGGTCGGAGAGTTCGCGACCAGTTCGACCCGCGATTCGCGGTGAAACGTGCGAACGCGTACTGAGAGGTTTGTATTTCCGACCATAATCACGCACAGCGAAATGCTTATAATAACAATCTTACAGCGGGAAGCTATCCTTTAGCACACGTAATTGGAGCAGAAATATCGTACGCGGGAAAGAGTGTGAGATCCAAGTGAATAATTATTTCAATACTCTTGGCAAATCATCGCCATTAATTGGTTAGATAACGGCTGACCAGACGCAGAAATGTATGTTGTACACGTTCAATCGTATCAATTTGCCCGGGAAAGTCATTCTTGTGACAAAAGCTACTATAATTTCGTTGCTAATGTAACTCTATATTATTATTATACTGCCAATATTTTAATTACAACTTTGGTCGTTTATTTAACTTATGATTGCCATTCTCATGTAATTTCATTGTTCTCCACACGTATTCGCTCTTGTATATTGAAGTTTTCTCTGTGAAAAAAAAATTACTTTTAATTCCCCCCCCCCCCCCCCCCNTCTCGCCGAACTTCAATAATGTTAATCGCATTGCCTACATTTTTATCGGCGAAAAAATATTGCTGTCGGGGAAAATATGACTACAATTGTGCGGTGATATCAAATTTGTTTGTCATGCTCTCGTGATTCACGTGCCGAGAATTTTCCCACCATAGTTATTTCCCGTCTCTCTTTTGTATTCCCCCGAATTTATACTTGGCACCACCGACACAAGAGCTCCCATCGAGATGTAACTTTTATTTTACCTCTTTTATCTCTATTAATTGATTTGTATTTTTGCCGAGCCAATTAATTGAATTTTTGACCGCCGCGTGACCCGGAGAGGACGGTTCGAGCGGCGGGGCAGGAGGAAGAAGCGTTTACTGCGAGCGACGTTGAAACGTTGAATTTATCATTTATACGCTCGGAGATCGAGCGACGGATTTCGGTAGGCGTTTATGATTGATCAGCGCGTAAAAGTGAGCTCGAAGTCCATTAAAGTCGCGCGGCGTCCCCGCGACGAGGACTGCGACGAGGAGGACGAGGAGTACGACGAGGGCGAGCTGAAATTGCAGGAATAAGATCCCCGCGCCAACATTGTGTTAAGTATCGCCGGGCAATGACGCCATTAATCCTACGGAGGAAGTCGAGACACTTTGCCGTAAAGATATAAGTATTCGTTTCAACGGCGCTCGGTCTTGGATAACCGACAGTAGCGACCGGAAATTAAATTCTGCGCGTATCTCCTTCGGCTCCGTCGGCGTTCGCGCGCCGACGTATTCGCGCGTTTCTGTCACTCTTGATGGTCACGACGATGACGACGACGTGGAGAAGTGCGACTACGATTACGACGGCAACGACTACGAACGGGGGGAGGGGGGGGGGCACGGTGTAAAAGCGCGCGTAGCTATATTTTCCGCGATAGCGCGAATTATGCGTCGTCACACGCGCGCATCTCATCTAAATTTGTAATGGCGTTTCACGAGCGCAAAGTCTACCTCTTCTCCACCTTCCCTCCGTCTAATTACCCGGGAATATCGCTCTCGCAGCGAACTATCCACGCACAATGGACGCGGCACGAACGCGGAATACGGCCGAGCGCTGCTGCTGCCGCTTGCGGCGCCCCGCCCAGCGGAATTTTTCTCCCGAGAATCCGATCATTCAAATCCGAACTATCTTTTCATCACGATTATTTCGCGCGTGTATATCTTTCACCGTGAAATTTACGCTCCGTGCGTCGGAACAACGGAACTTCGTCGAAGTTTCGCCATCGAAGCCAATCGACGATTTCCTATGTCCGGTCCGCGTGAAAATCGCATCTCGCTTCAATCGGTCTGCGAGACCAGTTTGTTGTACACTTTAATATTGTGCTCGTTACGAAATTATATCGCTATAAATATATGTCGCCATATTCGTCGGATAGTGAAATATTGATACCCAGATAATAAAATATTGAAAATAATATTCAGAAACTCAAAGTATTTATTATAAAATAGTAAAATTATATAGAATTTTTTAATGTAAATAAATTTTATATTCGTATTATATATCCTTGTTTGTTGTTTATACGTGAGAATACGAATCCCGAATTTTGATGTTAATTTCTTTCGGCGTACTAGAAATATTGAAAGAGTACACGCAAAGGTGGTGCGATGCCATGCGATAACTGAATTTTTACGAACCAGCTGGGAAGATACGTCGAGGATGACTCGAGTCGCGAGAACTCGTGTTAAGGATTTTTCTTTTTTACTGTATTCCGAGTCTTGCGTGAGACTGCAACATCGCGCGCAGCGTGAACGACGTTCCCGTGCGGGTGTCATCGACGCGCCTGACGTCCTCAAGGCTTCGATCGCGCCGCGAGATAACGAGACTCGTTAAGCGGTCGGAATAAGGACACCCGCTCGCGGTAAAACTGCGGGCAAGAGGTCTCGCAGAAGCTCTCTCTCTCTCTCTCTGGCGAACGGATCCGAGCGATATTTAAAAGCCGGGTCTCGCTAGCGCCGACACTCGCGTGTCGAGACTTCTTCCTCCGGCGAGAAGTTTCCCACTCTCGTTATCCGGAAATCGGGCGAGCTCTTCTCGCCAAGTAAGGCGTAACGATCAAACTGGCTGCGCCTCCGAGTGAATCGTCGGCTTGAACACTTTTCCCGCGATTTCCCGGACTCTCCTCGTACTCGTCCCTATCATCCACCCGCTCCTGCTCCTCCCCGCCTTCTCCGCCGCCGAGATTCCTCGCGAGAACAGAACGAACAAAGTGGCGGACGGCGAAATAAACGAAGAGAAAGAGAGATAAAGAGAGAGAGGAGGAGAAGGGAGAAGAGGAGAATATGAATAAATGAATCGTTGGCTCACGTAGTGGGCTGCGCTACTAAGCCCGCGGGGGAACGGCAATGACCGGCCGGGAAAAAGACGGTGAGAGTACCGTGGAGGAGGGGGAAGGGAGAGGGCGAAGGGTGCAATGGGTGAATAAAAGCTATGTCGAGCAGATGGCTGGTGCGGCCATTAGCTAATGGATCCCTAACACCAGTCTACGAGAGTCATCCCGCCACGAGGCGCAAACCGGTAGGTGGATGCGCGCCGTCCATAGGTGGTGGCGGCGGCTGGTACCTACACCCTTTCCGCGCTAAACCGCCGCCCGACCGCCCGTGCGCGGCAAGCCGGGAGAATCGCGCGATCGCAGCCGCGCTAAATCACAAACGGATCGGAGCGAATGGAGCGAGCTTTTCCGGCTGAGAGCCCGCCGCGACCCCGGTGTCGTTCGATTCGATCGAGCTCACGACGCGCCGCGAAAATAAACGCAGCGCGATCTCCCCCGCGCACCCCCCCCCCCCCNCCCCCCCCGCGTGATTTCATATGATTCTCAATCACTTAACGTATCGCGCCGTTCCCCCTCTGTCTTTCTTTTCTCCCTTTTTCTTTGTCTCTCTCTCTCTCTCTGTCTCTCGTTTCCTCCGTGTTCCCGTCTCTCTCGTCGGCGCATCGAAGTCTTGTAAATAATAAAGGCTCCGCCGCAAGAAAGAAAGAGAGAGCGTTTCTAAATAAATTATATCCAACCGGATGAACGGCTCCGCTGCAGCATCCGCTGTAAAAACGGACCACCCGCCGAAGATCGATAAACGAAGTGGCTGTCGTTACTACTCTGAAATTATCGGAGCGCGTACTCTCTCTCTCTCTCTCTCTTTCTCTCTTCCGCCCCCGCGGTAGATGGATACCGTTAATTCGTTTTAAGTAACTCTCATAATCAATGAGAAAGAGCGTGTTCGTGGAAATCCCTCGTTAACCTAGATATTATTTATATATGTTCGCGCGCGGATATTATTCGACCGCGCTCTGATGGTGCGAATTCCGCGAGACGTCCCCGGCGCCATTTCTCGCCGAAATTCTCGCCCGAGCTCGCGATCCTTGGAGTCTCTTGGCATCGTGTTTTATTTAATGTTATTAATTAGGAAAAAGGTCGATTCTTTAAATTACCGTTACGTTCACATTCCTCAAATCGTTTTCGATGAAAACCGAAGAAAAAGTAGATTTCGTTAAAGTCGCAGTAATTTTCAGCATCGGCTATATATTTGTTGCTCTGATAAACAATATCAGCAATATCCACATCATTAAAATTATAACAGTTATTTCCTGCAAAAATGATTTTTTCCCGGCGTAGAGGAGAAGCAGCAAGACTGACATTCTATTTTCTTTTTGAGCTTTATAACTCTATCGAATTAAAATATATAAATATGGATGCAAAGCGGCAATATTTCTCCATCAAAATACATTGTAGTTTTTTCAGCCGGTCGAAAAATCAATAAACTCTAATAACATGGCCAAATGCACTTGCAAACAGAAACTTCAGCCCCACTTCAGCTCCACTTACCGTACACGTAGTAGACAAAGTCCACGTGTCGTTCGACAGAATTCGGCACTTTATAGTCAAGAAACATAGGTATGTCGATTTTCCACACCTATGTCAGTTTTGGTGTGTGGGTCTCCTTTACCATTAGAACAAACCAACAAACTAACTTTCGGTCAAACACGCCGAAGGTTTGGACGAAAGCAAACGGATCCGTTCTAGCTTCGTCGGCGTTCTCGTTCCGTCTTCGACGATTCGGTTAAGAGAAACGCACGTGCGTATGCGCGCTCTCTCTCTCTCTTTCCCTCACACACACGTACACACGATCGCGGAGGCGTGACGGCAATGTAAAGGGAGCGTGCGACGATTCCGGCGAGCTCCCAATTACCTAAAATACACCCAACGCGGAGCGTCCCTTGATCTGTATAATTAACGCGCTGATCGCACCGCGCGGCCACCGGCGCGTGAGCGTGAAGCGCTCGCGCGTCGCTTTCCAATTTGCGAACGGTGTTGCATTGTCGCACGCGCGCGACGAAAGCAATCGTTACGCGCGATGATACGGCCGACGGCGTCACGGATCGGCAAGCGTTCGTTAATTGAACGCCGTGGATTAAAACCCGCAGCCTCGCGTCTCGTCATCGTCCTTGATTCACCCCCTCCTCTCTCACCTTTTCACCTGATCGCGCGCCGTAATTCCCGAAGGAATCGATCGGGAGTCATTGACTTCTCTCGTATGTCGAGCGGAGTCAAAAATTGACGATAAATTTAATAAATGTGAGTAACTGAGAAAATGCATACACCTTGATTTTTGCGCGAGAGGAAAAATAGGCCTGCAAGGGCTATCGTAAAGAGAAAGAAGAACTTGATTTCTACATTTTTTTTTTTTTCGTGATACATGCTTATAGTTTTAATAGGCTGAAAGGAAAAACCACACTTTTTCCTACTTTTCTGTGGATTTCTTCAGTTTTTATCCCAAGGATAGAAAAATTCGTTTAGAAGAATTTATGTGTTCAACTAAAACTTGCCGCATTGACTTTTTTCCGTAAAGAAGATATATAATAAAGCGAAAAAATCCGACTTAAAAATTATATGTATGCTTGAGAGACCTATGACATTACATCAGCATCAAAATCGCGGATGTTACTCCTCAAGGTTAATAACATCGCAACAAACGCCGAATAAACTCGAGCAATTCTTCGTTATTTCCATAAATGGCTGCGCCTTTATAATTGTTCCTACATAATTATTCTATAATTATCCTATAAATGTTTCTATGATTATTGATATTTCATCGAGCCTCTTGCGTTAGCATTTAATTGGCGGGCCCGTCGAGCGCATGCATATCCATATTTAAGTTCATTCGTATTACGTTTCAGTTATTTATTCATTTAATTAAGTAAGTCAATTATTCAGTTAATTTTGCGTCTGCTCGGGGAAAACGGTGAAATATACAGATTGCAATTCGATATACATCGTGCTTTCCGCGGGGAATCTCGCGGAATTTCCTCAAGAGAGGCCTCGTTATTACAAAATAACAGAGTCGCGTTAGATTCGCGATCAGCAAGGCGCGAGCGGGAGAGCAACGTTCGGGCGCGATTCCCGCGCACCGAGGAGAGTCAAACTGGAAATTTTCCGTAACGGCCGGGCGCGGCGGTAGTCAAGGAAGAGAGATAGTTTCGGAATTACAGAGGTAAGACACTTCTCTCTACCGGCAGCGATATCGCGGAAGGTCGCCGCGGAGAGACGATCCCGAGATTTTCACGGTTATCGCGCGACGAGCGTCATCGACGTTAGCGGCGCGCACCGTGCGCGTAACTAAAACAAACACGAGCGGGTATAAGGCTGGAGTAAGCAAGCATCCCAAGTGTCGTCTTCGCCATCGTCGTCGTCGTCTCGTCCGCATCGACGGCGGAGGGTCGCCGCGAATCCGTCGTAACGTAAACGCGACGACATTATACAACGCGTTCTCTCTCTCTCTCTCCCTCTTTCTCCGCGAAATAACAGCACGCCGACAGACGCTCGTAGGTGGGAGATAGGGTTAACCTTGGGCTCGGGCCCGCCCGTCTGCGAGGCGTCTTAACGTTTTCAAGCACCGTCGCTAAATATTCATCACGTCGAAACGTAAGCGCCGGAATACCCGCGAGATGTAGCGGCAGCCAACAGCCGTCCTTAAACCGCCCTAATCCGCCATTTCGCGAGTGGTGAAATTAAAATTGCACCGCGGTTCCCGTCCCCGACTACGACGTCGGCAACGACGATGCGAGAGACCATCTTTGACGCTTCCCTCTCTCTCTCTCTTTCTTTCGTTGGTCTTACTCGCGCAAGGCGGAAGAGCTTCGCATGGAAAATCCCGGAAAGTCGAGCCGACTATTCGCGAGCGAAAACATACAGAGACGTGGAAATTCGTCGAATTTTTATGGCCGCGCTCTCCTACCTCCTTCGGTCGCTTTCCTTTTCAACGTATATTCCCCCGACTGAATTTTGAAGTCGGGTGAAATAAAAAAGGAGAAAGAAAGAGAGAGAGAGAGAGAACTCCATGCGAAAGACCATCGCTATTTTTGCGACTTTGTGTGTGCTCGCGCGCGATCCCCGATATTAAATATCTAATAATTTAAACCGCCGGCGGTTTTTCTCCCGCTGTTTTCCCCCCGGTGTAACCCGCACGAAACCGATTGAAACATCAAGTGTGGTTTCTTTATCGGACTCTGGAAATATTAAAGCGGTTCCAGTTCGTCGAGGTTCCGGCTAATGCTAATAACTCGACAAGTATTTAACAAGAATATACTTTATCAGAGTGTAAGCTACATGAATATGTAACGAAAATGAGAGTTCCTGATTAAAAATTTCAACAATTTCGAGGTGACCTTTGCGTGAACTTGATAACGCTATTCAAGGTTATACTCGACAATAAATCTCGGGTCGAATCGGGTCTCGTCGGATGTTGATTTGCTGGACTGAACATTGCGACAGGCGAACCGCGCGATTGTAGCGTCGGCAGCAAACAACCCGCTCTCCGACGACTATATGAGTAATTACGGCGCCGAGAAATTTGCCGCAGACGGTTCGTCTCTCTCTCTCTCTCTCTTGGACTCGCTTTTCAACTTTCCGAAGTGCGAGACGGCGTGCACATTGGCGTAACTCCCGGGACAAGTTGGCCGCGGCCGGCCGTCGCGCGATTCAGCTCTCGCGCCATCGGCGATAGCTCTCTCTCTCTCTCTCTCCCTCTCCGTCGTCACATTGTTTCCATTCATCCGTGGTATGCGTGCGCCCCTTGTCGGAGCTCTCGAGCGTCATTGTGTGGGCGAATACCGGGCAAACATACTCGCGTTTCGCGGCAGTCGTTCGCCACTAATCTAACCGGATAGGATATCGTTGTCTAGGAACGAAGCGTGACGGAACGAAAACGCTCGCGGCCACGGTGAAAGAGAGAGAGAGAGAGAGAGAAAATCAGATCGATTCCGCGGCCGCCAAGATGAAATAAATAATACACCGCCAGGAGAGACGGAGAAAAGAAGGCGCCCTCCCGAGAAGTCCCTTTTACTCGCCGTCAAACGGCGAAGGAACGCGCTCGCGGCGCCGCGTTCTCTCTCACGCGGCTTCGCGTGAGTTATTCACCGGGGGCGGCCGCAGGCTGTCTTGCGGGGAATCTATCGTCCGCGATAATTGATCCGCGAGGCAAACGGCGGATCACCGATCGACGACCCGTCGCTAATACGCGTGCGATTTTCACTCACTAAGAATGCTGCTTGAATTCGCGAGGTCGAGAGAAGAGAGAGGGAGACAGACAGATAGCTAGAGCGAATCGACGTCGCGTATCCGGTGTAGAGAGATAAATACCGTAGTCGGGTCTCGAATAAATCAGAGAACGGGCAAGGAGCGCCGCTGCACTGGCCGCGATCCAAGAATTTATTCGGCCGTGTCGGCGTATAAAAATTTCAACGTTATTAGGATTGGATGCTCCTCCGGCTCGGCTAGGCCGAAGCTCTATCCCCGTGCCTCTCAGGATATCCGTTGGCGATGTGTGCACATGTGAGAGCGAGGCGGCCGACGGGAACGACGAGTCGTGCCTCGTTTCGCCGGGATTTCTCTTCTTTCTTTTGCGCCGATCGGACGAACCAACCGATCTCGACCGGCCGACCGACAGACGGACAGACAGGCGGACCGGCAATCGGGCGCAAAAAGCGCAGCGGGCACAAATCAGCGTCCGCGTATTCCATCCTGCGCGCTTTTCCCGTCTCCGTTCTCTCCTCGTTTTGTCTTCGCGTCGCGCCACTTATACCCGCGTTTGGATTCGAAATCGAGCGGCAACGTGACACATATTCTCAAGTCGGATTAGCCGGCAAGATCGATGGCCAGCACGCTCGCCGGGTATCGATTCTGCGTTCTAAGTAGACGCGGGAGAGAGAAAGAGCAGGCGGCGGAGTGGCCTTCGAAATAGCGCGCCCTCGAAAACATTTCGAAAACCGGCGCGTCCTCGTGACGTCACCCCGCGATCATTTTAATCCGCGATCGCTATTGAATCGCGGACGCCGACCGTGTCGGAATTTCGCGAAAATTCGCGCTACTCTCGCAGCGCGCGCTTCCGCTTTCGATACCACTACGATCGAGCCGCCGCTGCCACATCGGTCAAAAATACACGAGCGTAATCCAGAATCCCGTGGGCGGATGGCGTGCCTCTCTCTATCTCTCTTTCCCTTTCGCCCCCTTTCTCTCTCGTCGCGCATGCAAACTCGCCGGAAATAAAAGTTTAACTCGCGCGTCCCGGAAGAGACGGCCTGATCCACGGCACTCTCTCCGCCCTACCGTAAATCTTCCCGCCCTGCGAATTTCGCCGCTCGATCTCCCGTGAATATCGACTCACCCCCGAAAGCGGGGGCGTATCGATTCGACGGACGGACGGACGGGCGCACACCTAGAGACGAAAGTTTCAGAAACGGCGCTTAAGGCTTGACGGTAGCAACGGCATCAGCACGTGACGTTTTCCGGCGCATCGCGTCGACAGAATCGCGTCGACGAAATAAGAGAATAGAGAGAAGAAGATAGTGCGAGGGGAGGGGGGGGGGGCGAATGTACAAAATGGAGAACACTATATTATACTCCGGAAGTGATTCTCTCTCACGAAAGCAAAAGTCGTTTGCGGTAATTAGAAACTCGCGGTAATTTGCGCTAATTAGAAACTAAATATAACCAAGGGAGAGGTAAAAATCTGCAGAGCCGGGAAAACGAGTAAGCAAGCTGTGTCCAATTATCAACCTTTGCACAAAAGCGACTACAGGCATCTCGCGATTACGGAAACGGAAACGAAAACGTGACAACGACAAATTATAAATAATTAAATAACGTGACGAAAAATCATAAATAAAAACTAAAGCACACGCGCACGATGTTTCGATGTATTCTCGCAACGTTTTCGACGTACACGATGAGACAATAACTATTAGCTCACCGAGAGAAGTCTCACTAAAAGTACAATCATTTTCAACCTCAACTACATTTTCTTCTGGTTTTTTATTTATTTATTTATCAACGGAATTAATACCATTTGGTTATTATCACTGAATTATAGTAACATTTACCAGAAAGCTGGTTCTGATTAATTTTGTGATTAAAATCAAGAAGGGCACGCTTCGCGCCGAAAATCACTATAATTTTATCAGCGTGATAATAATTATCGCCTATGACAACCGAAGCACCGAGACATTTCTCCGGGATTCTTCTCGAGGAGAATCCGACTCGATGATCCGAACAGCGGGGACGGGGAATCGAGGCCGAAACGGATTTTTAATATGTAACAGCCGGGCGGAAAGGAATCGCTGGTCTTTTCGCGGGGTGGAGGCGAGAGAGAGAGAAGACCGTGCGGCGAAAGGGAGAGCGAGAAAACGGGACAGGCGCGACGTCGTGGGAGGGCGAGAGGGAGGGATGGATAGGACGGTTAGGTCGCTTGTGTCTGTCCCCGAGGGCTCAGCTGCGGCGGCACCACGGTGATCGATGTCTCCACTCTCCGCAATTTGAACAATGTCCCGCTGTCTTGGCCCGCGCCCGCTCACTCTTTCGCCCTCTTTCGCCTCGCTGCACCCCCGCTCCCCCTCCCACCTCTCCCCGCCCTCTGCTCTTCGTCGCGCGCTTTTACGCTGCCTCTCGCAGTATCTCCGGTCCTCGGCCGCCATTCCCAGCATTCCCCGGTAAAATGAACGTTATACGCGCGAAGGAGAGAGAAAGAGAGAGGAGAGGAGAGGACGCGGGCCCATTCTTATTTACTATTCCAACGGCGACGGCCGGAAGGAGGCGAGGAGCAGGAATGCGCGTACGAGAATCGCGGCGACGGGATGGGCGGGTGGATGGCTGAGGGGGCGGGTGAGGGAAATGGGCGAAGAGTTCGGCGAGAACCGCGACTTCTCGCCGAGCAAAGAGAGAGTGTGTCTACACAATCGGAAGTCGCTCCCTCTCTTTCTCGCGCGAGCTAAGTAAACACCGGCGGCGGGGGATGAAAATTTCCAAGACGTGCCTCGAAAGCGATCCGGCCTCCCGCGGAGCTCCTTTCGCTCGCGGCCGAGAATGTAACGGATAACCGGGGGGGGGGGGGGGGGG
>NW_014558991.1:236674-247545 GCF_001313825.1 Dinoponera quadriceps
GGGGGGGGGGGGGGAGGGGGATATCGTCGATGTCGATTACCGGCGGTATACCCTCTCTTCTATGTAGGAATCATATATATTCGGCCAGTGTCGGAGATCACCAATTCGGTAGAGGAGAAAGTGTTTTATACCACCTTAATATTAAGCCTTTAATATTATGGCTCTTGTAAATATTATGTAATATTACAACGGCCCCTCTCAATATCTCCGCTATTGGCTGGCGAATTCTAGGTTACTTGTGAAATTATTATTATTATTATTTAATAGTCTGCCGTTACGTAGAGCGCTAATATGACAATAGCCGGCCATTTGTTGTAAGGCATCTTTACTTTCGAGCATTTCGAATCGTTTTCAAGATACTTGCGGCCTTTACTTAGACATACTTTCTCATTCTTCTTAAACTCGGGCGTATCATCGCACGAATATATGTACGCCCGAGTGTTTCGTTCGTTATTTGATTTTATTCCACCGTACATATATCGAATCAGACGACTCTTCCCCCCTCTCTCCCTCGCCGAGCAGGAAATCCGGCATTTCGAGCGATCCGTCGGGCCTCTGCTGCGAAACGCGCGTCGCAATTTTCCCCTTCCCAGCAAAAACGCGGAACCGTTCGAGCGGAGACAAGGGGCCGCCTTTGTCGCGTGACCTCTCCTCAAGCTCTCGGATCAATCACCGCTGGGTTTTCCGATCTCCGCGACGGAACACGAGGAAAAAGAAAGCACAGAGAACAAAGGAAACAGCCAAAGTAGATCACCCGTGTCTTACGAGCGCATTCACTCCCCCTCATCGCTTATTATCGGAATAATATCTCGCGCAAGTCGCGCGTGTGAAGTCCTCCGCAACTTCGCGGCCGGTAGAATTCGGGTCTCACGGGGAACGGCGGATTCGCAGGCATCGAAATGCCTTTTCCGATGTCCCTCGGAACAGAGGGGGCGAGCCCGGTGAAGCGCAACCTACCTAGGTATCTGCTACCTACCTACCTACCTACCTCAATTGAACTCGCCCGTAACGCGACGAAACGAGACACTCCGAGCCAGCCAGCCAGCTTGCTGGCTGACTAACCAGCCGGTAACATCCCGGCAGGTATTAGTTCACAAACCGCGGAGCATACTTAACAGACTGGAATTGGCTGTGCCGACACTGAGCCGTTCGACATTCGGTCCGCCCCGTCCGCTTTAGAGAGTACTTGAGCCGTTACTGCCGCGAAGGGGGTATCGTCGGCTCCAAGGTGCTCTCTCGTGCTCTCGCCCGAGTGCTCCTTGGCGGTATCACTTTCGCAGCTTTGGACGGCATATTTGGTAAGATAATACCCGGGAACTTCGCGGCCGACAATAGCTCGTCGCCGACAATGGCCATCGCGATGTAGCGTGTTTTCATTGTTATCGCTCACGCGCGCGTGTTCTCCCTCCCTCCCTCCCTTCTGCCCGCCTCTCATTCTGTACAGACGCGCATTCGATGGTCAGTCCTTACCCGCGACTCGTCCTCGAAGTCGGGATGACTTCGAGGAGAGTTCGAGTCGCTTGTCGGCGAGTTCGCAATTTCGCGCGCCGACGGACGCGTTAGACACGCGAATTCGCGGCCGCGCTTCGCTTTCGCTCACGACCGGGAATTTAATACAGGGTGCGCGTCGTTCTCCGGAACGAGAATGTAAAAGACCTGCTTCGGAGGATTAACGTTAGTTCTCACAAGCAAAATATTTGTTCGCCCATATCTCAAACAAGGATTTTGTTTGAGTCAACTAAGCAGGTTTCCCAATGTGAGAAACCAAATCGAAAACCAAACTTTTACAGATATGCGTTTGCTAAGACATATATTTCACTTATTCTTCGACATAGAATCCTATAAGTTTGCCGGTAAGATACACCCTGTACAGTCGACGGTTCCCGCGCGCGCCAATTTGATTCTCGCGAGAGAATAAGAAGTATCAGCAATTTTCATTAAACGTATCGTGCAGCATGCCGTGCCCGTCTCCCTCTTCTTCTCGCCTGGGATGAGTTATTAATTTTCCCTCGGAATTCTTTCTCTCTCTCTCGCGAAACATTCACAGTTGCAATTGATACGACCGTGTACCTCGCTCTCGGAATCAACTGTCCAAGTCTCGGAGCTTCGGGCCGGCAAACGAACGAGCCGACCCCCGTAATTCTCCCAGCCGTCGAGATTCACTCACTCCCTCACTCTCTGTCTCCGTCTCGCCCCTCTTCGACGAAACTTTCGTCTCGGCATAATTCCGCGCCGAGCTTCGGTGTCCTCGCAGAAGTACGTACTACTAATTAATCCTTTTAACAGCGCTTAAATTTAATTAATCTCAAAGTTATGTGGTCGATCCCAGTCGCGAGAAGCCGTCCCCCCTCCTCACGCCCCGTCGTCCGTCCACCCCTCGCGTGCTTTTTGCCCGGTAATTCGCTCCCTGGAAATCGTATACATTAACTGAGCTTTGGAAATCCGATTTGATGGTCTCTCTTCTCTTTCTCTCTCTGCGCGAACCTTCCCGAGTCGCCTCCCTCTCACTCCCTCCCTTCCCGGCGCAGTGTTCCGGTTGCTATTCTCGAAGCACATCTCTCTTTTGCGCGACTCATCAGCGTCATACGGTCGCGATATCGCGTCTCGCGACGGGCACTAATTTTTTTCCACCGACGTTTACGCCCTCTCCCCGTCTTTCTTTCGCTCCCATCCTCCCTCCCCGTTTCTCTCTATCTATCTCTGGAAATTACACACGCACTCGCACGAGCTCTTTGAAATGGAGGAAGAATTTCCGCGTATCCCTCCGAGCAATTATCCGACTCCCTTTGTCGTTGCTTTCTCGTATTACTTTCTATCCTGTCCAGTCGAGCGGTACGCAATAAAGGCGAACTTCCTCTTTTCCTCCCCCCTCCCCGCCCCTTTCTTCCTCGATCTCATTCTTTTTTTCTACTGTACGATATACCGCTTCTTCTTCTGCTTCCTCCTCTTCGTCGTAGTCGTCGTTGCGGTCCTTTTTTAATGCATCCCCTCAGGAACGCCAAGTCGAGAGATTTGTTTTACTCGCGAATAACTTGATTGCACCGCGGAGGGCGGCCGGTGAATAATAACGCGCGTTGCGGCGGAAAAGAGAACCGGTTAGCGAGAGGTAGCCCTCCAGTAGTTCTCGCAATAAAATCTTGTATAGAGGTTTATACTTGTACAAGAGAAAAGAGAGGGGAGAGAGGGGCACAATAAGCTGTTTATTTAATAAAGCACGAGGTTGCCGATGACAATATCCCGGAAAGTAATTACCGCATAACTGGTGAAGCGATTTCTCTCCCTGCACCCTTCCTCTCCTCCTCCCTCTCTTTCTCTCCTTCGCTTCGCGTTCGCTCGCTCCTCGATAACGCGAGACCCTCACGACGGTAAGTTAAACAAACTGCCTGAAACTCCTCGAAGAATAGCGGAGAAGGGCGGGCGGGGAGATAAGAAGGAGGAGCAAGGCCCGTCGTCTCACGTCGGTGATAGTAATAGTCGTCTTCGTCGACGTAGTCGATTGATCGACCGTGTGCCACAAAGCTTATCCGACCTGGCACGCTCGCTTTGTATATCCTCGGCGCGGTCTATGATCCGACCGAGGGAAAATTTACGGTCTCCACACTTCCTGCCCGACTGAAACCAGAAACAACCGACCGACTCTACCCTCCCTCTCTCTCTCTCCTTTGCCCGCCCGTTCGCTCACACCACCGGTTGTACCCTCTGCATTATCGATGCCGGGCCCCGCTAAGTTTCGGCCGGGAGGAAACGCTGCACGAGCCGATAGGGGATAATCAATCTCGAAACGGAACGTCTCCCCGGAGAGAGGTCGCAGGGGGTGGCTCGGCCGGCGAGGTCGCGCCGCGGAGGGCTAAACTGCCGGCGTGTATACGCCCGCGTGTGCATGTATACGTGTGTGTGCGAGAGAGCGTGTTTGGGCTCGCGTGCTAATTTGCTCTAACCTAATGAGAGAGAGAGAGAGAGAGAGAGACCGGCTTGCACAAACTCTTCCCCAGTTTATTCGACCGTGCACCACACCGCGTACACGTAGGCATGTGTGTACCGAACCATAGGCGTAGCCATCGGGATATTCGACGCGACAGATAAAAAGAGAGGAAGCGAGAGGGGAATGGGGAGTCTTGGGATCGTCGTTGGCCTTCGTAACCGCGACCTCGCTCGAGAATCGCCGACAGATCATCGAAGATATCGCTCGTGAAAAATTCCACCCTTCCCCCTCCGCAGCGTTCTCTATTTTTTGCCTCACAGTGAACGCGAGAGCGAATTGAGTCGACCGGGTATCGCCTCGAAAACCCGAACACGGGCCCGATATCTGTTACGGAAACCGTGCGTATAACCGCGCCCCCCCCCCGCTCCGCATTTCGGTTTTACAATATGCCGAGCGTAACCCCTGCGAGCATAATATTCGCGAGCGCAAATTTAGTCTGGGCAAACTGGCTTTACGCCGTATTAGCCTTCGTATCGCGTATGTATGCGGTGCGGGGCAGGGAGCACCGACGGAGGCCCGGGGAATTGGAAGGACCGCGGAGGACGGGGCCGCAGCGAGATCGAAGCAATCAAATTTTTCCCTGCGATCGATAAACACGCGTCTCGCGCTACCATAATCTTTACATTTACAAACGCGCCCTGCGCCCCAGACGCATCGTTTATCAAATAAATATCACGTTAACGTTATGGTTCTGCATAATTGATCGATCAATATATCCCGTTTGTGCGTGCCTGTGCATGTGAGTGCGCGTATGTGTGTCCACGAGAAATGTATGCGCGTGTCTACGATAAATTAATATATTTACTCCGTTAATATCGACAGAGCGTGCGCTGTTTGACCCTCATCTGCGCGCTGCGACGGGATAAAAAACGGAGGGTGGGCGGAATCGGCTGCATTCAACGCGCGCGTTCACGCGGAAGATACATATCCCCATCGCGTAAAATATGCAGCGCAATTCCCTTAATGCGAGTAATATCCTTAATAGGTACGTTAATTTCCAGCAGGTCGAATTGGCCGTGCGAACGCGAACAAACGCGCCAACGTGCAAATCGACGATGAGCACGAAACGGCGAAAGAAGAAGAAGAAGCGGTGGGCATCGTCGAGAGTCCCAGGCGCGAATCGATACCTCGGTGCGCGTTACCTTGGCCGTAATTGTATTATTTACATGGTGTACGAGGAGGGGAGAGGAGGAAAAAGAGAGAAAGAGAGAGAGAGACGTTCCCATTGCGGCCGCACACACACGCACACACTGTTCTCGGGCCGACCGATACCCACGAGGCAAATGTTAGCGCAACAATTAAACCGCCGGAAGAGGAAAGGAAGGACGGGGTGACGCGTCTTTTCCCCCTTCTCTCTCTCTCTCTCTCTCCCTCTCGTGAATGCGACTGTGGTAGCTGCTGCTGCTCCATAGACGCGAGACCGTCATTATGCGGAAGCCCGAATGAATCGCGACAAAAGCGGGGACGCGGCTGCGCACGCGCGCGCGCGCTCAGGGCGCGGGGGGAGGACGAAGACGGAGGGAGGAAACGGGCAAATGTTTTCGAGTAGTAGTCCCACTTGCGCGATCCCATTGTTATTTAACACGGAGGACGCGCTGCGAGCTGCACCGGCGAACGGTGAGCGAGAAGAGGCGGGAAAGGGAAAGCATTGTTGAAGTTCCGCCAAATGCCATTCTCTCTCTCTCCGTTCCCCAGCCTCCGTCTCTCTCCCCGCCGGATGTGCGCGCCAAGCTGATGTTTAATCTCTCGGCTTGGTCTCTTGATTATCGATATGCACCGCGAATTACACGGTCTTCGTTCGCCGTGTCGCCGGCGAGAGATTCTTTCCATTCCGGTAGGTGGAGGAAACCGTCGACAGGCCGAAGATCGATCGGATCTTTCTCTCTCCGAGCGCACCGGCTGACGAACAGAAAGGGTGTTGCAGGTAGAAGGAGGGAGGGAAAGAGAAAACGAGGGAGAGAGAGAGAGAGAGAGACCGACTCGTCCGGGGAATCGATGTTTCCTTATCTGCGATCTCGACCGAGGTGCGATCTGCTTTCCGTCTCCCGGGCTGTTTTCCATCGCATAATTAATTTCACCCCTTCCCGACTTAAGAAGCCCGGAAGAAAACCGGTGACCGAGGTAGCTTTCCATTAAAAAAAAAAGGAAAAGGGAAGAAGGAGGGGAACGAGAGGAGGACCAGCCACGATCGAGAAGAATTTTCCCGAGGATCGACGTGAGCCGGTCGTTCTTCTTCCGCGCGAGGTCGCGAGATCCTCCCCCGCGTATTTAATAACGCGCGAGCGAAGACGACGCTCACCGGGGCGGGAAACGCAGTCGTCGGGGGGTGAGTGATGCACGGAGTGCGCGGATAAATGAAAATTTGTCGACGCGCGCCAACGTCGCCGACAATAAAGCTCCTATTTTACACGGTCGCGCGCGGCGGGTCGAGGAGAGTGGCTCCGAAATAGACGCAACGCGCGACCACCACCACCACCGTCGTAATGAAGAAATCGCGTGATGCCCCCCCCCCCCGCGGTATTTAAAGATTTAAACGCCCGCTCAATTATCCCGACCGCTCTCTCATATTCATAGCCGCGTAATGCGAATCTTCCTTTCATTTCTCATCATTTTTCATTCCCCCGCGCGTTCTCGCTCGCGCGTGTGAAAACGTCGAGTTTCAGACCCACCCGATTATCCTCGTCGGATTCCCTCGCTTCCTCTTTTTCTCCCTATCTCACTAACTCTTATCTTCGTCTTACATTCGGAAACATTTGTTCTATCAAGTCGAACGATTTTATCCGAACGACCGTCCGTATTTAGATCTGATTATCCACTCGTGCCGGAACATTGTACAAATATCTTTCATGAATCTAATTTCAGGCATTATGAATCGGAATTCGCCGCTCTCGCGGCCGGTTAAAAAAACTTTCACTGTCATCTTTCAATCATTATCTCCACGAGGAAGTGTGTTTAATTAAATGCTAAAATGTACCTTGTGAACGTTTCGAAGTGCTCAAAAGTAAAAATGTGTTTATAACAAATGCCGACTATTGGCGTATTAGCGCCACCGCGTAACGACGGGCTATTAAATAAATCATACCATAATTAATCGTTAGAATTTGTCACCTGATAATGGAAATATTAATGAGACATACTACAATATCTACAAGGGCTATACCACCTTCTTCTTTACTACTTTTGTAACTCATAACTTTTTCTTCTAAATTTCTTTAGTTCTTCCTTTTTTTTTCTTCCTTCCTTCTCTTTCCTCTTCTTTTTCTCACGGCGATCACTGTACATTTATGCTGTTATTATCATTTGTTGCTCCTACAGAATTTATCCTCGAGCATAATAAAGATTCCCCTCTATTCTCTCGACGATGTTCATCTAATCTATTCAATACCACCGGCCACGAAAGAATCGGAGGATCCTCTCAGCGTCCTCTCAATGTCCCTCCTCACTCGCCCCTCGTATCTCTCTCTTTCTCTCTCTCTCTCTCTCTCTTCGGCTGTGTCGCTCAAGTGATTATACGCGGCGACACTGAATAACTCGTGGTCATTAGCAGGCGGTCCTTTTTACAAGTGGTGCCCGGTGTGTGCAACATTGTGACAAGATTCCGTCGCCCCTTGTATCCCGCGCGTCGTTCCACTCACCCCTTGCCTCCCCCCCTCTCGTACGACAGAGCGTCGCCCATTCTCGACCGTTCGCCGCGCTTAACGGCGGTAATGAGCGCCATTTCGGTAATGAGGTCGCACGCCATTGAAAATCGCGAAGCAGCCGTCGCAGAAACACTAGCGGCTCGAGAGAGGCGAGAACTCGAATGGAAAGGGGGAAGTCCGTAAAAGTTAATGAACGGGGAAATAACCGTTTCGAGAGAGGGAGAGAACGAGAGAGAATCCCCTGGATCTATTTCCTCGTCCTCTCCTCCGTCCCCCTGCACCCAGCCTGGTCCGGCGCCTCTTATCACACCGTCCGTCTCTGAAGAAACGACCGTGAAGGTGTAGTTAGCCGTGCTACCCGATGTCGACTTTTCAACCGAGGGCGTAGATTCGCTTCTAGCCCGGCAGGACGATGGCGACAGAGCTAGTTGAGAGCTAAATAAAAAGAGAGAAAGAGGGAGGAATCCGCGCTCTGGGAGAGGATATAGTAAAAAAAAAAAGCCCGTATAAAGCCGACATTCGATTCGATCCTCTGCCCTACTTTCCGATTTCTCCCTTCTACGTGGAAGAACTGTCCTTACCGTTTCTGGAATCGGCTCTCACTTCATCCATTTCGCATTCTCACCCTTTTCCCGGTCCGATTATCCCCGCACGAGGGAACCGTGCGCGTGCCGAAAAACGGAACATCCATCACGAGCCATGAAGACCCGTTGTCGAAATCAGACTGAATTTTGCGGCTGAATGTGATCAAGGGTCGGAGGATCGGTCGGTGTTTTAGTCAGGACGAACGAGAGCGCGTTGAAGCGGATTTGTTTCGCAGTCGAGCGATAGAGAAATTCGTCGGGAGCGAGTTTAAGTGTAAAACGCGAAGTCTAACGAGAAACTTTGAACTCCGTTGGAGCGCAGTGGAGGAAGGATTTTCTTGTATTTCACTCGTGCAGTGGGAAAAAATGGTTGATCTCATTAAAGTTAGTCGTTTCCAGCGCCAATTATATGTTTGGTTCTTCTAACGAAGAATTAGAAACAGGATATACAAGGGAGGTGTAATTA
Source organism: Dinoponera quadriceps (assembly GCF_001313825.1). Lineage (NCBI taxonomy): Eukaryota > Metazoa > Arthropoda > Insecta > Hymenoptera > Formicidae > Dinoponera > Dinoponera quadriceps. The sequence goes on from NW_014558991.1 coordinate 245,348, forward strand.
TAATCACTGAAAGAGAGAAAATAATTATATTTAAGTAAATATTTACTAAGGAATATCGGAGCGTTTTTCCTTTCAGTTTATGTTATATGTCACTATAACAACATTTATTTTAAAATATTACAAAAATAATCTTCTTAATTAGAATCAATTCTCTTTCACTGTAAAACAATAGTCACAAATGCCGGACATTGATTTCTCAGCGTGAATCCGCAGTATTTATCTTACCCCTTGTTCACGAAAGTTCAGCTTTCGACGGGTCCTGCCGGAAAAGTCCGACTTTTCCGCTCGTCCCGATGATTACGCGCTAAACCGATTAACCGGAAACGCTACACATCGGCTTATTTGTCGCGGGGAGATTCAAATTCCCGAATATCGATCGCGCGAGCAAGCGAATAATAAACCGCGACCGGGGAGGAAAGGGGGAGGGGGAGAGACATTCATGAATTCTCCCATCGGCGCTTCGCGAACGGCCGGAAAATTTCGTCGCGAATTCATCTTATCTGATTTGCATCCGAACTCCCGTCGTCTCTTTCTCCGCCGAATAAACGACTGCCGCTTCCGCGAGAGGGAGGGCGAGTTTTAACTACCGGAGTTACGATCGGAGTTACGAACCGACGGAGGAACAACGTCGGACGTTTGCGCGAGCGCGCGCGTACACACACACACACACACAGAGGAGGAAATCCCAAGGATCAACGGCCGCCCGGCGGAATCGCTGATCACCGCAGCGTAAAACTGATTCTCGATTTCAACTCGGGCCCGTTCGAACCGCTTTCTTATGATCGTATTGCCCGCCGGCATTTCCGGTGTAGCCGCCGCCGTCGCCGCGCTGTAAAATCAGAGCCCGGACGAATAAAAGCGCGGGCGAAAGGGGATTTCTCGAGTTCTATCTTACGCCCCGGAATTTTGAGGGGAAATAACCGTGCCGGGGAAAAACAATACCGCGGACTGGATCCCTTTTATTTTACCGCCTGCTCCGCTTCCCCCCCCCCTCCACTCCCCTCGCGATTTCTGCTTCTCCTTCTTCACGATTGTTCCGGCTCTGTCGCGGCCGACTTTACGCCGAGGCGCAGATACGATCCCGCCGACCTGATATCGCGATGGAGGGGGACCGAGGAGGGAGGGAGGGGGGAGTTGAAGCGATATCGTAGGGGATCGAAAATTCCCAAGTTCCACGCCAACGAAATACTGGACAAAACTGCTCGAAGCTCATTCCCGACCGCACGACTGACCTACTTCTTCGCCGGTCGTTTCCCTGCTATTTCCGATGTCGTTCCGTTCGTTTCTCTCTTTCTCTGCCCCTCTCGTCTTCCCCGTGACCCCCGTCGATCGAGAGAATGCCCCGCACGGCGGTCGCACCCGGAAAACTTCTCCACGTCCGTCGACGATCGGATAAACCGGCTCCGCTCTATGGAGCGACGCGAAAACGCGCCCGGAACGCCTCGCTAATAATCGATAGGTGAGCACGTGCGGTATACACCGAGTCGGAATTTAACTCGACGTGCAACATGCATGATGCATAGACCGATAACGATTTCAAATCAGAGCTAATTGGAGCACAAACGATCAGCCAGCCCGCCGGCCGAACGGACGAACGAACGGTCGGGGCCGGTCGGTTCTCCAGCGACGAGTAACGAATTTAAGACACTTACAGGATCCGTTCAGATTAACATGCCGTTCACGCAAACATCTCGTGCCGAATCGAAATTTTGATCCCGCCTTCGACCTGAAAATCCCATTTAACGCCTACTTTGATACTCTGAAGCCTGTGTGAACCTCGTTCGATTCTCTTTAACCTCTCCAGGTGAATTTGTAATTTCACTCTCGACCTCGATGTTAATCCTACTTAGATATTAGACTTAGATACTCCGAAGCCTAACCTACAGCTTCTACTTCAAGTCTGTAGATTCTATTCGGATGGTCAACTGCTCTCTTATTGCGACACTTCTAAATTTTTCTTACTTTTTCCATAACATAAGCGAATCAAACGTAAATAAATGAAAACTATTTTCTTTTGCTTAATCATCGTTGGATCCTGTTGCAATGAATTAAAATAATAAACATAGAAATTTAATTATATTAAAATATGCAACTCAGAAAGAAAACAAGCAACATATACGGTGATAGAAAAGTAGCAAGCCACTAGTGCTACTTTGACGCTACAAAGGGAATTTAGACCTCTCGGTGGGGGGGGGGGG
>NW_014558991.1:247551-303350 GCF_001313825.1 Dinoponera quadriceps
GGGGGGGGGGGGATTTTGAATTCTACATACAAGTGTTCAAGTGGAGAGTAACTTCCCATTTGCGTCATCAAAGGAGCGCGATAGAGGGCCTTTGGAGACTTAATATAGAACTGAATAGGCTCAATATAGAGAGAAAATTTCGACTCGAGCACGCGCGTTTCCAGGAACGCGCGGCTATTACGCACGCGTAACGTTCGTTTACATGCATAAACAATATTTCCGCGAGCTTTATCAGCGGATCGACGACGAATACTGCTCGCGAATAGGAGGGGGTAAAGAGGGGGCGAGCCTTCCGAGACGTGGATTAATTGCTCCGGTGACTCGACGTTTCCGCGTCTCCGCGCGCGGCGATGCAAATTTATCACCTCGTTGGACCTCGTCGACGTTTCCCAGCGCGATTGTCCCGCGCGCTCGCGAGCGAGCGCGCGGAAGAATGCCGGGCTGAAGGTTTCATGAATAATTTTGTCGCGCGTGTATCGGCCCGGAATCCCCTGGCACCTCGTCGTCGTCGCATTACCTACTCGCCGCCGTCGCCGGTGTGCCTACGGTGTTCAATATTTGCGCGACGATTTAGCAGATTTATACGTTACTCCTCGCGAGCGAGTGTAAATCCGCGTGCGTGAGAAAGAGAGAGTCGACTGGAGACGCGACCGTAAAACCGTGCGCCGGCCCATACGTCGGGGCGGCCGACTTAATTTACGGCGTTTTAAACGATCCCCGAGACCTTCGGAGTCGCAGGAGGGCGGAAGGTCGGCGCGTGGCGCACCGGATATGTCGTCCCGTCGTCCTCGACGGAGACTAGGAGGAAGAAGAAAGAGAGAGAGAGAGAGAAACCTTCCTATCGGCGCGAGATGGAAATAAGATGAGACGCTCGTCGCCGTAGAAAGACGTGTAAAGTGAGCGAAGCGAGCGAGAGAGGGTAACAGAAGGAGAGAAAAAAAAAAAGGAGGGTCCGGGGCGCAAAACGACGACGGCGGCGGTGGCGGAGAAGAGGCAGATGTGATAAATGGTAATTGCGCAAAAGTACCGCGGCGGACACGAGTAACACCCGTTCCTCATTAGAGGCTTGTTAGGGCGCCCGGACGCGGAGTGATGGAATGCGAGGAAAGAGAGAGAAAGAAAGGAAGAAAGAGAAGGGCGGGCACAGAAGTCGGAGTGTTCGCGGAGGCGCCTCGCTTCTTTCCGTCCGACACGCTTTATCTCCGATCCTCCTTCTCCCGCGAGTACGAATGTGCGCGCTTCTTTTAGAAGGCGGCCCCCGACGCGCGGTTAATAGCTTTGATTCGCGTCACACCGCCCGGTGTAACCTTCCCCTCGGCCTCGTGGGTTCCTCGTGACTCGGTTAGCGCGATCCTTCGCGAAAAAGTGCCCCGGCGACAGATTTCGTGGCCGCGCGTCGACAGGAATATTAACCCCTCGCGCGCTATCGTAACTCGCGGCTGCCAGTCGCGCGCAACTAATGGCAGCCAGTCGAGCTCGAGCGTGTATTTTTAACCGCGGCCTCCCCACCGAGCGTCCCCTTCCTTTATCCTTGTCTCCCAGCGATTAGCGCTGAATTAATTAATTGGCGATTACTTAGCGGCCACTGATGATCGCTAATCGAGATTAGATATCGCAGTTTTGTTTGTTATTTGTTTCATCAACGAGGGAATTATATTATTAACGATAATATCAGTTTAGTTATTGCTATCAGTATCAATTTAGTTATGAATTTTCATAACTTTATTATGTAAAAAAATTATTATTGCAAATTATTAGATTTCATATCGTTCCTCCTAACCTTGACAGTGTTATTAACGATCATTAGGCGGCTGTTTTCGGTCGAGATTTGAATTTCGAAGAGTTTTGGGGAATTGATAGCACATTTTATCCGCGAATCAACGATTTTGTTATTTTATCGGTTATTTCGTTTATTAATTATGAATTATAGATTATTAAGGATCACTAAGCGACTATCATCGGCCAAAGAAAATGAAAAATGAATCAAGGAGAGCAAATTTATTAGTCAAAGAGACTCGAGAGGAATTCCGTGATTTTCGTTAATTGCCTCCTTCGTCTCTGATATCCCGGGTTTGCTGGCGCTCGCAGAAAGTAGCTCGAGAGTAATTACAGGATTAACATTAAAGAAATCCGGTGTATCGCGCGCGAAATTAGCGACGCAAACCGGGCGATGGCGAGGCGCGATTCGAGACGCGACATAAGTGGATTAATCCCGAGTCGAGTAATAATCGCAATTGTTTTATCGCATCCGTCGTGTTCCGCGCTCCATTAATGTAAATTTTGATAATAACCCGACAAACCCGACTGAGCGCGCGCCGGCCTTTCTCAAGATAAACTTAATTCCATGAACTGTTTGAGAGATCCCTTAGACATCGAGCTCTGTGCGCTCCTCGACCGGCTCACTTTGTTCGTGTGTTTGCTTGTACACGGGCGGCGTTTAAACAAGTGTTCCCAGCCGAGGAGGACGCGCGAGATTCCGGGCGCGCGGAAATATTAAGACGCGACGGCGACATGAAAAGCGGAGTTTAAGAACCGCGATGCTCTCTCCGCCTTCGGTTTAACTTAACCCCCCTCCGCCGGCCGCTCGTCCTCCCTTTGAGACGTCGCTTCTCGTTTCGACTTCGCCGCCGTCACGCTCTACCCACTTTGTTACTCTCGCTAGCGGGCAACGAGACGCGGCAACGCGTTAATCTCTTTCCTCCCGCGCGCGTCACGTCTGATCAAATTTCTATCGCCCTCCCCTTACTCCCCTCTGCCCCTCTGGTCGCGCGACACTTTCACTTTTCGCGGCCGTCGGCACAAATCGCGACAGATCCCCGCGGTTCGATCTCGATGATCCTCGAGAATACGCTGTTATCTTCGTCTCTCGTGGAAGATACACCCCGATAGCGTTTAACTGGCCCGTGAACGCGGCGCAGAACTGCTAAAGGCACGATCCTCCGAGCCCTCGCACAATGCCCTCAGCTTCGCGCACTTTATCTTCCTTCTTTCCTCCCTTCCTCTCTGCCGTACTTCTTTCCAACCACCTCCCCTCCCCCTACCTTGTTCTTCTTTCACTCGGTCTGCTCCGGTGCTACTCCTTTACGGGGAGAAGTCAGAGACCGCTTTGATTTTATTGCTTCTGGCTTGTCCGACATCACTCAACTGGCTCTACTAAAAGGCGTTTGAAGATAACAGGCTGTTCCGCTGAAATACTACGGGAGAGCTAAGGACGTCTATAAAATAAACGTCGATACTCCTCGCTCACACTTACTACTGCCCTTCTGACGAATGGCTTAAACAAGCTTTGTTAAAGCGATTACACGTCCTCTCATTACACGAGGATATACTGCAGCGCGAAAGAAGGAAATAGTGGGATCAACGAGACTCGGACGGAACAGAATTCGTGTTAGTCGGTGGAGCAAATTGTGTAGTTGCCGCAGTCGGTTGCCGATCGATTCAATAGTCCCGATTTGGTCGGCGACTATACGCTCAAAGAAAAATATGTTACAGTTCAAATAAAGCTCACTTGATCCCAGTAAAAAAATTGTTACTCCAATACTCCGTGGCAAATTTGACTAGGAGTAGAAATGTAATTTAATATATACTTATACGATATTTTCTATAAAGTATATTAAAATTAATAAAAATTGTTATTTAATTTAAGACACTGAAAAGCAGATAATTACAATTTGTATGATTCCAACACTTTTGATGATGTGTAATTTCTTCAAGGACGCTTCTTTGAACGACCGCCGATTTTGTCGGTCCAACAGTTGTTTCATCTCGTTGTACATTCGTCCCTTCCCTTTTCCCCTTCCCCTCCATCTTTTTTATCTTTCTCTAACGATCCGTGCGTCGATCGGACGACAAATATCGCGATGAATGAGGGCAGTCTCGAGCTATGCAGTGATTATTATGACGCGACTGATAGAGGAGAGCGCGTAAAACGGAGCGAAATGGAGAGGGGGAGAGAAAAGGCAACGGAGAATAGACGAAAGAGGATTCGAGGGTTGCCAGTTTATGCATGTAAATCGGCCTCCGGCTTCCCAGCCGCCGCTTGTTGTTCTTTGCTGCGCCCGAATGCGTCGGCGTTTTACGCGCGTCACTGTATTTTATTGCAGAAGGTAGCGATATACGTGCCATAGGGGCGGTTGGCTCTCACGTACAAGGTGGCCCGGAAACTATCTGCCGTTTCTCTCAGCCGCCGACGTTAAATGGACGCTGTCCGAGTCGACTGAGTATTTTCGCGCGCGCGATTCGTTCGTAGTACATCGATACGGTCTGCGAAGGGAACATTCGCGCTTCCTGACAATTCGTATTCGCGAAATGTGTGAAACGGAGCGTTACTCTTCGGCATAGTTTTCTGATTCCACACTTGTAAAATAACGAATTTCCGCAAACGCCAAATGTATTTACTGAAAAGAAGCACGTGGCACTTGTGACTGTTCAAAAAATTATGTTTATTTTACTGCTGCTACTTTCCCGTCAAAACAGCAAGAAAACATGATCGTCCTCCCTCAGAAAGCGACTATAATTTCGTTTGAAATTCACTCTGAAATTCACTATGATTTACATTTTATTTTAGATTTATTCATATTATTTAAGTGATATATTTTTACTTTAGTTTTATATGTAATTCATACTTTGAAATTTACCGTAATTTCTAGCAATACCTCGGATTATATTAAATTCTATTTAACAACTTTTTTCGCCCTCGGTGCACGATCCGGAACGCGATTACAAAAGGATCAAACGTTAAAAATTGAACGGAAAATATTTGCATGCGGGAACTTGGTGCGCTCTGGCCGCTCCCGGCGGCGACAAAAAGATTCCGCATTTCCATGAAACGGAATTCGGCTGTAAATAGTTCAAAGAGCTCGTAGATGAGAATATAGCGGCGCTTTCGGGACACTCTGTATATGCACAGTTGCATAAGCGCGGGGCGCATGCATATACATATAGATATACGTGTGTGCATCGAGGGCTCGGTTTTCCAGCCGCTTTTGTATCCCCCGCGGCGCATCGATTCGCGGTGTGTGCACTTTTCGGCTCGCCCCGTTCATCGAAAATCCATTTATTTGCATTACGTCCGTTTTTGTAAATAATAACGAAATCGATAGGTGCGCACACGTACCGCGTGTATCGCTCTCCTTCCGCCCTCCTCCTCCCTCCACCTCCCATCACCACCTTCACGCCCCACCTAGCCGCCGTTTTTGTATACGGGACGTCTCAAAATCCCCGCCAAGTATTTTTAACAGCGGCTTTTTTAGGATAATTGGCGGGGATTTTGTTTAGGTGAAAATTCGACCGTGTTTTCGTAGGATAATGGCTCTCGTCGTTTTTCGCGTATATCGATATACGGCGGATATACAACGTATTCTCGATAACAGTTTGCGCTTTTTTTTCCTGCGCGAAAACCAAACGAGAATGTCCTTGTTTGCATGCGCACGTGAGTATAATCCTTCCTGGGAATCGGCAACGACTCATTCGAGCGATCGTTTTCCATCCAACCGACTAGAAATTTACCCCGTGGTGCAGTTCGGGTTGACCTTAACTAGTCGTTCATCTAAGGTTATACTATTGGATCTTAAAAAGTCATATAATCAGAATTCATTACGATGTTCTCAATAGGTTATATTATTGAATCCCTGTCACATTTTGTAACGGGAAAGGATTATGATGAGATTAGGATTTATGAAGAACAGGGAATACCAAACTAAATACCTGCAAAATATAAATCGATGAACAAATATGTCAGAATCGGACAATTTTCGACTTTAATATATAAATAAATAATGGAAATAATATATGTAGAAGCAAACAAGTCACTTGCATTATCAAAGTAAAAAATCGTCTGATTCTAACAATTTTTGTTCTTCGATGATATATATATGGCATGTTTGAAACTTTTTGGCCAAGCCAAAGTATGAAAGTCGATTTGATTGAAAATGGATAAAAAACGTCATGTATCATTTTGCAAAATTTGCAATAATTATTATTAAGTAATTAATTAAATCGTCCGAACGAATGAAAGGGAAGTGGTAGGCCAGATTCTGCGTATATAAAGAATGATGGCTTCCGCTTCTCGTGCACCCATTTAGCCAGACGCGGTTCAATTAATTAATAATTATTGCGAATTTCGCAAAATGATATATGACTTTCCTGTTTGTTTCGACCCAATCGACCTTCACACTTCGACTTGGTAAAACTTTTATATCACACACACAATAAGTTTTGAAAAAATGTCGACGAATGACAGTTTACTCAAATTTTATGCAAAATATATACGAATTTATTACAAAATATTTTTTATAACTTGAAATTAAAAAGCAACAGATATTTTTATGAAAAAGATCCTTCTTTATTCAATTTTTATCAGTATTTAATTAGGATTACCATAACAAGGATTACCTTGCAATCACCTAGTTAGGATTTTATGGAATATCAGATTATACCCGATGACAATTTCTGGCCGGGCAACCGACCGATCGACTCTCGTCGTCGTCGTTATACCGCGCGGCCATCTCGCAAAATGTGATAAATCACACGAACGACCAATAAACGCCCGCGGTATGTCCGCGGAGACGGACGGCGAGAATGAGAAATTCCGGAGGAAGAAAGGGTGGCACGGCGGCGGAGAATCAAGCGGCCGCTCCGTCTTTCTCGCTCTTTCTCTTTCTCTATGAAGTTCCCCGACTCGGTAAATAAATCCGCGGTGCCCGGTGATTAATTAGACGCGACGTGATTGCGTACGCGCCGCCGCAGGAACGCACGGGCGCATCGACGGTGACGGAATTATCGGCTTTTATAGGCGTCGAGCTTGACGCGCGACTTGGAGAAAAATGCGCGCTATTAAACCTCCAGCGGTGTATTAATTGTAAGTTCCGCGACGAGAGGCGACGAGGGAAAAGCGGCGACGATGACTACGACACGACCGCGCGGAATTTTCCCCGGCGTACTTCACGATTGCGCTATTTCGACGGCGGATGTCGGACGATTTTGTGTTTACGCGAGGAAGTCACTGCGCTCGCGCGCTGAGAATGAAAATGCGACTCGAGCGACTATAGTTCCATAGTGGAAATATTTATAAGAAAATGACTATATATAAAAAAATCAATACATTTTTTTGTAATAAGTGCTACGATATACACAGAGATTTCTTAGGATTTAATCAAATTAATCGAAAGAAATCTGTTTTCTGGAATAGAGCTCACAAACGGATGTCTGATTCAACCAACAGGATCGTTTGGTTTCTCAGACAATAAATATCCTTGCGTCAAGTGGCACATTTCTTTTGTATTTTCATCCGAAATATCTCAATTGTATATACAGAATGTGAAGCACACACCCGCCCACACGCGTACACTTGAAATTGCTGAAGTCTGCTCCCCAATATACACGTCGTGCGACGAGGGAAAGGGACGACGACCGCGCGGAATTCGTCGGCATAATTTACGATTGGATAATTACAATTGCAGCTGCTAGACGATTTTCACGCGGATGTCTCCGCGGGCGCGTTCGCAAACGCGCTTTCCGCAATAACTGTCTTCCCGTGTGTAATTTGATTCGGGAATAATATAAAAATACCTCGATTATGCGCGGTGAAGCGCACTCTGGCACGCACGCACACGTTGACATCGCCTGCCGAGGTCGGGGGGGGGGNGGTCGGAAACGAGCGAGGAGGAGGAGGCGCGTTGCACACGTGCGCGCGGCGCCGGTTCTCTAACGCGCATTACGGAGTCGAAGCGAATTATATTAATTTGAATAAACGTCAATTTGTTTACTAATCGTGCATGAGAGGGTGGGCACGCAGTTGCCGTCTGTTAACATAGTATAATGCAACTACGCGATATTGCGCTTTGCGGTTGAAGCTTGTAACGGGACTAATAATCGGCAACGCTGCCGCGTCGCGTATTAATGCACACTCGCGTTCTAAATATTTGGGAGAAATTATCGGGGCGGCTTAATTAAACGCGCGACGCCCGACACGGAGTACCCGACGAGAGCTCGCGAACTACCCTCCCCCCCTCTCCCTCTACGTCGGCAGCTAGCTGGCGTCGGCAGTGGTTAAAGATCGCAGCGGGAATGCGGGTCAGCGCGAGTGCGTAATTCAGCGCGAGGAGCGCGGGTAATTACATTCGGAAACGTTCCGGCCACGATTGTTCAGCTCGCTCCGCCGTCGTCCGCCCTTTTCACCGCATCAGCCGAGTGACTCAGCTCGCGTAGTCGTCCGCGTTGTCGGACGTCACGACGGAAGGCCCGGCCACGAAGAAGACTAACGACTCGCTCAGAGCGCGGGATTAGAGGCCGAGATGAACGAATGTCCCCCTGTGACCGACTCGTGTGCTTATGTAAACGCGTCGTCGCTACAGTTTCGAAGGCTCTGAGGAGAAAAACTGGTTTCTTTTCAATTTCCCTTGCGGATTTCTCCGGTTACCGAAGGTGGACAAATTCACGTGCGCTCGCGGTTAAAACCTGTGACATTTTCTCCGTTGAAGCAGAGGCAAGTAAATACTTTCCTATTGGATACCATCGGTGCGTTGCGAGACTTGTCGGCGAGAAAAGCGCAGCGACGTCTCTCCCGGCGACTGCGCCGCCTCTTTGACACGTTGATACCTCGAATAAGTGGCGCGTAACAAGGAGAAGAGTGTAATATCCTCGCGGTGACGCGCGGCACGAAAAAATATTGACCCGGTCGGCGCGCTCGCGTGTACTTTTAACGGGTCCGAGCGTCGCAGCCGAGGCGCGAGGACTTCCAAGACGCTTCTCTAACGACCAATCCTTTCCTCCACCCTACAATAATGGACTTTAATGGCGGCCGTAGTACGTCTAAACAGTCCTCGCTCTCTCGAGTGTTTGCGTCCGCGCGCGCCTTTCCTTTTCAGCCCCGGTAATCCGAGGGTCAAATAAAATCGTTTACGAGCACAATGAGGGACGGACCTGCCTCCTTCATTCCGTCACGAAAGTACTCGGCTTAAGTGCTGATTATGATCCGACTCGCGCTATAAAGGTGCTGGATCATCCCGCGGCATTGTTCTCCGCCACGCTATCGGACACGATTGTCTCTCTCTCTTTGTCTCTCGCACGACGGGAACGGATCTACGCCTCGGACGGCCCCGAACTGCTTCTTGCTACCCAGGCACCAGCGTGCGAACACGCTGCGTCGATATCGAGGAATTACGTAACGCGCCACCCTCGAATCGCGTGCGGTCGCGCGTTACTTGGACCCGAAAAATAATCCGCCCCGCCTCTCGAGAGAGGAAGGATGGTTAATCTCGCTGAAATGACACCGAAATCTCGGTAAAATTACAGTCATTTTCGGCTATATCCTTCTCTGATTTTAAACTGGAAAAATGGTGGCAACATTGCGCGCGTAAGGTGCTATTATCGCTGACACTGTAATAACACCTGCTAGGGAAGCGATTCATCTGATTATAATTCTTTCACTTATGCGATTATATAATACATTACGCGCAACAATTGGGGAAGGCAGCTGACACTTCCTCAAAAAATACATAGAGAAATGTACAGTAGTATATACAGAATACACAGTATGACGATTTCGTTACAACAGCAGAATTATTTTCCTCCGTGTGCTTTTCCTTTGCCAGCAATATGCATATGCTGCTATTATTAACACTAATAGTATAGAGAAAACGAATACGAAATTAATTATCGCGACTGTAATTTCTTTGTAACTATGTAACAGTAAGTCGCACAGATAACAAAGACTTTTCTCTCTCACAATGGAAAGCGCCTTGCGCGGCTTGAACGCGACTGGATTTTCGTAATGCAACTCGGAGAGCTCACGATACGTCCGGGAAACAACATCATGATGCGGATGTGGATTTTCCCCCGTGTTGTAACATCAGAATTTGTGCAACTCGAAAGCCAAGGGGCTAACATCGTACGAAATTTCATATTTCCACGTTTGACGTGTATGTCTGGCCTGCGCGAGAGCCGCACAATGGGCGCGGACAGAGCGGGAGATTTATCGAACGACCTGGCCACGGTATTTTTATAAACAAAAATCACTCTCTCGAGGATGGCGCGCAGAGGGCACGGTAAGGGAGAGACGGAGACGCAGAGAAAAAGAAAGAGACAGAGAAACGGCGAAGTGGTGCCGGCGGCGCCGGTGAAAATCCACGAAGGGTCTCTCCTTCGTCTTCTCCCGCTGCTCGACGGCGAACATCTTCGAGCTCTTTCCTAGGAGCACTCGAGGGACATCGAGTAGTCCTACGTTAGAACAACGACGTCGCACAAATCAATGCCTTGAATATCCACTTCTAACGACGGACGCGAACGCTTGACCGTCGTCCCGTCTTTCGCCTTATAACATCCTTGTGAGAAACGTTATCCGCCTCCAATTACCGAATACTTTTTTTTTTATCGATATGCTTCTCATGCTTTTTCCACTCCCTTTCTCCTTTTCCCTTTTCTCCTTTACCGAGAGAAAAAATAGTCGAGTCACTAAAATTATATAAGTACTTTCAAGGTTAACCCTCAGTCTACTACTATTAACCCCTATAAGCACACAAGTTACGAAGAATAGAATTTCGACAGTATTTTTAATCCTAATTCCCGATCCCTTTACTACGGATTGAAGTATGGTTGTCCATATGTCGAAATTGAATACCTCCTTTCTAATTCCCTACATATAATTCTTTGTTCCCTATTCCTTTCGTTGCGTCCAAGCTCCCTAAAAAGCTTAGCCCGCTTACTATGAAGGCAGAACTCCGACGATACTTCTTTCACTACGGGACCATAGTCACAAATACCGAAGCACTTTTTCCCCGGTGCTCTTCTCTCCTCATCGAACGAAGCCCCTTCCGATCTGGACGCGTCGTGTTCACAGAACAATCGCAGAGGTTGTCCGCTTCTCGACTCTCGTAAAAACAACCGCAAGAATTGGAGAACAACGCGAATTATCGCGGGGAACTGTCGGCGCGGCGCCGTTACGTTACGAGTGCTCATTATCCCGCGGCGAACAAAACATTCCCGCGCGATATTACACGCCGTGCATTACGCATTGTGGCGTCTAACCGTCGGGAGGATATCATCTCGGACGTGGGCAAAATGCCCGACCACGGTCCGCCTGTCCGTCTGTCCGTGCCTGTCTTTCTCCCCGTTGGCTCTCTCAACAGGCCGCGCTCGCGATCAGTAAAATCCCTCCTTTCGTCAGCATTGTTACGGAAAATCAGCGTGCATTTTTCACGAGTCGACGTACAATAGGAAGGGAATGTGCCGGAGCATCCTCCATCCCTCTCCCCATTCTCTCTCTTTCTCTTTCTCTCTCGGTTTCTCGCCCATTGTGATTTTTCCGTCAGTCCGTCCGTTTCTTTAGCGAGACCTCCGTCCATTTGTTCGCGAGGGATCGAAGTTTGCGGCTGTTTCGCGTAACCGTTCGCGAGTCTGAAAACACTACAGGTACACCACGCTGGCGCTCGCAGATTCTGATAAATGGCAAGTCGGGCGACCGACGTACACGCGCCGCCACGAACCCGAGCGTTGCGAGGTCTCGACGAGCGACAAGAGAGCACAAGAGCTCTCTCTCTCTCTCTCTTCGTCGAGTAAAGCCCCCGCGCTGTAATTCCGCGCTGTCTTACCCGCCGTCCGTCCGCCCGTCTGTCGATGAGGAGCGATGAAGAAAGGTTTCTTGCGCCGCTCCGCCGAGTTCCTCTCGCCGGAGAGTTCCTAATTGACTCCGGCGAAGCGCGGCGAACAATGGAGGGAAATTAAATATTCCGCGCGCGAGAGAGGAGTTTGCGGCTTCGCCGGGCTCGAGCGTCTCTTTTGCGGCTGAAATGAAATAAAAATAACGCATTGTCTCGGCGGAGGGACGCGAGCGCGCGCGAATTTTCGGCGCCGTTTAACATCTCGCGGGCGACGTGTTGTTTTCCACGGAGAGCGGAACAGCTGCGCGAATCTCATCTTCTTTCCTCCAATCCGATCGTTCCTTCACGTTAAAAAGTTCACGGCAAGATAGCAAGGGAAATTTTAATTCTTCAGCGCGCGGTATATTCGCCAGGGAGAGAGTGAGAGAGAGAGAGAGAGAAAACCTCGCCATGGTCGGTCGTGTTCGCGCATAGACTTTCTCCCCTTATTTCTCTCTCTCTCTCTCTCTCTCTCTTGCTTGTAGACTTCTCGCGCGCGACGTTAAGAGTACGCGAAATCCCAACTAGAATGGATCTGAGTCAGCGACGCGTGCCTCCGAGCGGAATACGAGGATCACGGCGGAGATCAATCCGCAAATTCGCTCGCATCCTCCGGTGCGAAACGTTCCGTCTCTCCGGATTCGCGCGAGGTTTCCGACGCCCGCGGAGCACAGAGTGATCGCGTCGGGAACGAAGATGACGTTCCCCCGGTCGCACTCGGATGATCGTGTGTGAAAAAATATTCTGTCGGAAGCGCGGATAACGCGACTTTCGACCGTGCGACGACGTGTTTACGTGTACCATTGTATCTAATATATTTCTTATTGTAATAATTTTACTTTTTATAATTTAATCATATGATTTCAGTGAGAAATCACGTTTTTTTCTCTCAGTATATTTTCTCTCAGGCGATCTTATCGACCGATACCAAGCGTCGCCGCATTACGTCTCTCTCTCTCTCTCTCCGTCCGTGCCGTTCGTACGTACCATTAACCGTATAACAAACGAAGAAATAAAACGCCAAAGAAAGGGAGCTCGGTGGATTCGGTTGCGCTCGCAAAGGCCCGCCGAGCGAGAGCGTTCGTACCCCTCCTCGTTATAATCTTTCGATTCATCTGCCTCGGAGACGGGCATCTCCTCTACCTATCTACAGAGCGAAGGAAACAGAGGGAGAAAGAAGGAATCTCCCGGAATTCGTAAATAGGCGGCATTTTTTCGTCGACGAGACGAAGAAACGAGAGAGAGAGAGAGAGTGAGACGCGCAGGCTGTGCCGATCGGTCCCGTGGTTTCACGAGCGTGTTCACTTCGCCTACGCCTCGCAACCGAACGGGCCCCGCTCGGCCGACGGATCTTCCCTTTTCCGAAGGCTCTTTACAGATAATTAACTGACGTTAACGTCCCGCCGGCCGTGGTCGGGCGTGGTTGCGCTCTCGCGGTTAGCTCGTAATTCCTCCGGGCCGGCGCGTGTATGTGTGTTTTTACGGCTGATAAGGATCGTTTTTCCAACGACGACACCGTCGTACCTCGTTCCACCGCTATTCCGCCGGCTATCCTCCCGGACAACGAGTCCGCCGACGGAGTGGAAAAGAGAAAGAAAGATAGAAAGAGAGAATGAGAGAGAGAGAGAGAGAGAGAGGGAGGAAGCGGATTACTAAACTCATTGGCTTCGTTTTGTCTCACGGGGGACTTCGCCTCCGTGTCGTCCGAGATCGCGTCTCCTTGGCTTCCGCGCAATTAAGGTCAACTCGACGATTTGTCGGGAGCGATTTCTTTCGCGAGCGCAGAACAAGAAAGGTAGTAGTGGCCGGCGTCGCCGCGAAAAATCCGCGTCTGTTATTTAGCGGAGACACGCGTCACCGTAACAACGACGCTTCGCGCGCGAGGTTTACGAATTCCAACGTTTGTTCCCGCGACCGACCGCTCCCCTCCGTCTTTTACATCGACTCCTACGCGGAGTCCCATAAATAATGCCGAATTAATTCCGGATAATTAGGAAAACCGCGGTGCGTTCGGGAGAAACTCCTGCGCGGCCTCGAGAATGCATATCGGAAACTGAATTAATGACCGCCCCGCGATAAGAGACATTCCCATTATACGGCATCCCGCTTCTCCGTCAATGTTGCTCCGAGACAGAGAGAGAGAGAGAAAGAGAGAGAAGCCGACGCGGAATCGAAGTCTCCGCGAAAAGCAACGAGACCGAGATCGGGTATTCCGCGCGCGTGGCGAACGTTAACGCACCTTTCCGATTCCCAGGCTGCAACAACGTTCGGGGAAACTGGGTCAAGATGGCCCAAGGGCCACGTTGCCCATGCGCTTGTGTATTTATCGTGAGAGAAAGAGTGCAAAAGGAATCGCAAAATTTCCCGCAAAATATAAGAGAAATTTTTCACCGTGTAAGAAAAGTACCCACACGGTTAAAAACATTTTTCGTTACAAACGGTCCGACCAAATTGTTGTATTATTTCAGCAAGGTGAACATGTTAGTTTAACATATTTGCATGCTTCCTCACATATTCCCCGTGTTAAAACAACGCGAACTTTTACGTGGACTGTTCGCAGTATAAAAATGTGCCACTGTGTGTGCCCTAAAAGGAACGATTTTTGCGATACCTCTTTCCCGCAGTTTTCCTCGCGAGAAATGTACAAACGAAACGTATGGCCAACATAATCCCCTTTGAGCCGACCCAACACGCGAGTCTCGCACAGAGAAAACGCAAGACACAGAATTATCAAACCATAATTTAATGTTCGTTACACTCGGTCAGACCTCGGTCAGCCCTGGATCTTAACATCCGCCAGCTCGACAAGGCGCGACGCGTGTGGCGGCTTTCTTTCTCTCGCGCGGGCAGAAATCCGCAAAGTCGCCGCCGATAAAATACGCGCGAGTGCGGTATTACCCGCGCGTAGGCGCCGCCGCGATCCGCAGCCCACGTGGGCCACGTGGCCGTCGCGCGGGAGACTCTCTGCGTCTGCAACACGCGCGTGTATTAATCTGCATAAACTCATTCCTATGCAAACGAAGAGATTCGACGTGGAACTGGGATATCACGGCGAGAGCCGCCGCGGCTTACATCGCGGCTTAAACCGGCTACTCTGAGGGAGGGACAGAGAGAGAGAGAGAGAGAGAGAGAAAGGCACGCCAGCGCGTGCAATCTGCCAAGCGCGAGCACGCGAATATATAAGCGCGTATTGTGCGTATCGCGGGCGATACTGATCGTAAGCAGAATTCTCTCCCTCCTCTCCTCTGCCCCACCTCGTTTAACTACGTCGACGGCATAATAATCGCGAGATTCACGTAGACGACGACGTCGGCCGGCTAGCCCGGTCGACGATAAGGACAACAGTCACGTGAACAGCACCTGCCTGAAACGATCGCGATAATCTGTCCTCCTCCACCCCCCTGCTCCTGTCCCTCTTCATAGTGGTCCCCCGGCGAGATGAAAAGAAAACAATCGATGAATAATTTCGCGACCGCCACGGAGTGCTGCTTACCGGGCTGCGGCTCGTCGCTGCTGCGCTGGTGGTCGTTTATAGGTAAAAGCGGGGGGGGAGGGAGGAATGGGGGACGGAGGAATTGATTTCGACGGAGCGTATCGCGGGCGTTAAGTCCCTCATGAATACAATGAGAAGATAAAGCTTTTATGGCGGCTCGACGTATAAACGATACTGTTTTCCGATAATTTCTAATTTAACACTCGGCGCTTAGGGAGATTAAATGTTTACGTGCGGGGAGCGGAGTGAGGGAGGAGGAGGAAGAAATGTTTCGCGTTTCTCACCCAGCAGTGTGCGACGTTTAATTAAATATCGCGACAACTTACGATTTCGCGCGAGCTCACCTCTCGTATTAATAATCACGGCGCTGTCCGTTCGCGCCGCGACAGCCTCTCTCTCTCTTCCTCCATCGATCAGTCCGCCGGCCGGATCGTGTCCGTGTCGTGTTTTAATCGCCGAGATCGTTCTCGTCGTCCTGTTACACACCCGCCCGTTACATTCTCGCGTGTATGCGCGCCATGACACGCGAGGCGACGATAAAAAAAGATATCTATTAAGTTAGCCTCGTTTTCGGTATTTGTTTCTTTTATGGGGGAGAAGAAAGGAGAGGGAACTAAATTAACGTTAAGATAGCTCCCCCCTTCCCCCTCCCCCCGTACGATTCAATTTCCTGCTGGAGTATTCGGGCACTTAATTATCGGATTGCAACACTTAATTAGTACGTCTAATTAGTACTTTATTTTAGGGCACAGTAAAGGAAGTCCTAGAAGCAAATAAACGTAATTATACCTGTTTCTGGTGTCTTAAATCAAGTAATATTTTCATCAATTTAAATATATTGTAATAGTTCGTAATAAATGTACAGTGAAACATTTTGTGTTGGAAACGGTACACCGAAATCTTGTATTATTTTAAAACGGGGAATGTGTCAAAAAGTACACAAATATAATGTTAAATTAACACATTCCAATTTGATACAAAATTTTTTACTACGCATTTCGGATCAAGTAAACATCATTTGAATGGTAGTACATTCTCCTCAATATGTATATAAAAATGTATTTCTCGTTGACGGAGGGCCGGCTTAATAGACATTTATTCATATATTTACAGGAAAAAAGGAACATAAATAAGCCGCTCGCTCGGCCACTGTAACGCGAAAAGCGCGCGCCGGTGTAATTAAATTATCCGTTTCTCACGACGGGAGAAAAAAAAGGAGGAGGGAGGAGGAGCGAGCGGGAGACTTAATTTCCAGACGCGAGGAATACTCCGAACGACTCGTTCACCTCATAAATATTCCATCGCTCGATTATGGAAAATCGCCGACACGATTATCGCCGATACGTCCCCGTGAGCGTCGTATACCGGCGCGTCGCGCGCTCAAATAAGACTCGCAAGCGGGCCCGAACCCGGCGGCAGCCGCCGCGGAGGATTTCGCGCGATGCTCTTACCAACCTCCACTTACCCACCTACCTACCGGTTCCTCTCGAACGACCGGGAAGAGAGCAACGGGCGACGCGACGCGAAGAACAGATTTTGCAGCGCCTCGCGACTATAAGCTGCCGCATGTATGTTTAATACGGAGCACGCGAGAGGCCTTCGACCGCCGAGAGAGGGCGACTGACTTCTTACTACCGTTCTCGACATTATTTATTCACCGTCTGCGCAATTACCGGCGGGTGCTCCATCAAAGTCGAGACGCGGGGAATCGCACCTTCTTCGCGGCTGCACCGAGAACGAGGCGGATAGATAGATAGACAGAGAGGAGGAGAGAGAGAATGTGGCGCGGAATGAGCTTGTATACGCTCGTCTGACGTGTACCCGAGAGTACTCGCGTAAACCGAGAGACAGAAAGAAAGAAAGAAAGAAAGAGGGAGGAGGAAGGAGGAGGAAGAGAGGGACGCACCGTCGACTAATCAATTGGCCGATCGACTTGGTAAGCCGAGAACGAGTCGCTCTGCCAATCGTTGCTCGTTGCTCTCGACAGCGTCGACTACGAACTACGCACTCGCGGAGATATCCCAGTCATAGTCGTCGGCGTCTCTCGAGGCGTCTTTACGTTAAAGCTTGACGCGCTCCGCATTCGCCGCGTCTGGCTCGTTCTCGAGAAAGCCACTGCTGCGTGACGTGTACCGCAGCAGGTTAGTCTAACTGCGCCCTTCGGCTTTCCACGGGAAGGAAACGCTTCTCCCACACGTGCGCGCCGCGTAATCGGCTGAGCGGGTATTACGGGCAGACGCGCGGAGAGACGCGTCTTCGGTGAAATTTCAATTTGGGCGAGCCTTCTTCGAATCTCGCGGGGAAATTATCAATCCCATCGCGATGGAAGCCGACACTCGTGATAATATTGTTTTGAGTACTTTCCGCTTAACGGAATATCGCGTGAGAGGGGGAGGGGGGAGGGGAGGTTTCGCAGGAAAATTTACGTGAAAATCGCACTTTGAGAAATTTTAATTCGGAGAATCTTCTTCGAGGCGGATTATTAATCCGGAAGTCCACGCTGAAAAAATTCTCAGTGCTCCTGATACTATCAGCTTGATTTCTTTTCGGGTTTAGTTTAGTGTTTCGCTTAAGTTGCGAGAGAAAGAAGGAAAGAGAGAGAGAGAGAGATAGTATCGCGGCAAAATTTACGCGGAAGTCGCTTTCTATGAGATTCCAATTTGGCGAATCTTCTTCGAATCGAGGCGAATTATCGATTCGGAATTCCACGCTAATAAAATACGACACACCATCGTGATAGCATCGTCTCGATGATTTCTCGTGTGACGATTAAACCGCGCCGGGGAGGAGGGGAGCGAGTGCCGCAGCAAAATTTGCGCCAGGAGCATCTCCGCGCTGACGGCGCGTCAGTCTTGCGTAACGGCGTCTCGCGAATCACAACTCCGAGATACGCGGAGCGCGATATCAGAGCTGCTGCTATCGTCCTTAACATTCGGGCTTGACATTCCGCCGCGACAACTGCGCGCATCATTTCTCCGCCAAGGCGGCGGATTCGCACACCTGCAGAGGGTGGGACAGAGACGGAGAAAGAGAAAACGGTCGGCGAAACGAGCCCGCTTTGTCGACCGCTCCTCTCTCCCGCTTCGTTCACGACGACAACGACGGCGACAATCGCCGAGCACGACATAACGATTGCGCCTCTTTTTGTTTCAGGTTGACGAGGCAGAAATGGCACGGCGGGAGTCGCGGTGAGGAAAGGGCGAGGGTGAAGCCCTCGCAGGAAAAGGGAGCTATGGTGAAAAGCTTGGGTTTCCTCGCCAGAAGGGCGCCACCTGCCGTCCACCTCCTTTTCGTCGTTCTGCTCGCTCTCGCCCCCGCTTACCACGGCGTGGACCTCTGTAAGTAGCTCTCCTAAGCTCTAATCCGCAGGCCACACGGTACACCCGCTCGTGCAACTAGTCAACGACGACGTCATCGTCGTCGTCGTCGAACTTTGCGGCTATAGCCTTCCTGGCACGCCCCCGCCCGCGCGCAACCAGGTTGCCGCGTTTATAAGTTATTAAACGACGCGGAGACCGCGCGACTACTCCGGAACTTAGCCCGCCGCAGTCGACGAACTTTCGATCCGGGATCGGCTTTCACCGGTGGTCATTAGGTGTCTTGTCTAGCTGAGGACGTCGCATCGCGTCATGTCGTGCCTCGCTCAACACTGCCTCGTAAATAGCCAATCGCGCGCGTGCTCCGAGCGGAGAATTTTCACGAGCCGCGAGAGCCCTTCGTACACACTGTTTTTTTTTTTTTCATTTCGGTCTTGATATATTGTTAACCGGCCGATTTTCAGCGTCATTAACGCTGCCGTTTCTCGTCGATTCGGGCAGAAAATTTCTCGAAATTTAATTGGGATCCGGAGTCCGATTTCACTGCAGATCCAAGCGTGTTATTTCAGCTGGGGATTCTCTTACACATTCCTTACCGTTTTAGATCACGTCATTTAACGACTGGACGAGTTAACTTATAATTTGGCGGGATTATAACGTTTTAAGCGACGTAATCTAAAACGGCAGGAAGCATGTAAGAAGAGCTTCAGTCGAACGTGTCATTTTTTGACGTTTATGCGTGTAAAAATAACACACTTGGCACGTACGATCCTAAGGTTCGTATTAATAGTCGTTGCTTGAAACCTGCCCCACGTGAGACATTCAGATCTCAATTTAGAGCTAGATCTGAGTTGGTAAATTTTACAATGCACGTAATATTCTATCTGTAATTGCGATTTAATTGGATAATTCAGATTGAACTCTAAACACAAATCTGAGTATCTCACTTGAGGCAAGTTTTAAATAACGACTACTAATACAAGCCTAAGTATAGACAGATTCTATTTGGCGATGACAATTGTACACGGCAGCACATAGCCAATCAGCATCGCTTCATCTCATGTTTAGGATAAGAATGGGATTCCCAAATGATATAGCAGTGAAGTAATCCATTTTGAGAGGCAATTTAGGGTATTCTAATCGGAAGCTATGTTATATACGGGAAAATCTAGGAAAATTTCTACGTGAGTAAATCATTATATACGCATTGTTAATCGGCCGTTTTCAACATTGTTCAAATTTCGTTCTCGAACTCTCCTTTTTCTCTTGACAATAAAACACGAATTTTCTCACATGATCGATCAACAATGTGTTAAGAAGCGACGTTTTCGTGACGTATCGTGGAAGATAAATTTCTCTTTGGGGGGAAAAAAAAAACTACATATAAAAAGAAAAAAAGGTGAAGAATAATTTTAAACAAGAAATATTTACTATTTGCGTTGTTATAATAAAATAATTATACAGTGAAATAATCCGGAAAACCACTTACTGTTTGCAAGAAAATAAAACAACATCGTTGACGCCGAGAGTGACTTCAATTTGTAACGAGATCGATCATTCTCTCTCCTCTCAGTGCTCAGGTGAGGTAAAAGTAACGCGGGATATCGTGACGTCTCGAATCGATCAATTTAGCCCCGGATTACCGGGATCCCCGATCGACGCGGCGGTTGGTTCGAGTGCACGCGCGCTTCAACGAAAAAGCACGGCTGTGTAAATCAGCGGGAGATACACAGCGCGGAAAATCCCACGGTCTCACCCAGAAGACGCTGCGGCGCGTGCGCTGAGCGCTCGCGTCTTACCGTCTTATTAATGATAAGTAATCGCCCGTGGTGCCCGAGGGATAGAGATAGAGAAAGAGAGAGAGAGAGCAGGATCGGCTTGATAGAAATAGATTCCCGCGGGCGAAAAATCGCATCGTAATCGCGGATAACGGGGCGCGTTCAATAATTGCGTCACGCCGCCTCCGGGACGGACAACATCCTCAGCGATTTCCTCCCTCCGTCTGTAATTTATCTCGGCGCCAATAGCCGGGGAGAGTAATCGATGGTGTTTTTCCTCGAGTGGTGTAACGTCGGGAGAGCGACTCTTGCCGGACATCCGCCACGAGAGGGTCTCTCTCTCTCTCTCTCTCTTTCCCTCTTGCTCTCCTCCTCTTTATCTACCCATCTATATCGCTCAGTACTTACTGCGAGACGTCTCGCCCGTCGTCTCAGGGATTAACGGAGGGTGTCGCGTTTAGGAACCCTCATTC
This sequence comes from Dinoponera quadriceps, assembly GCF_001313825.1. NCBI lineage: Eukaryota > Metazoa > Arthropoda > Insecta > Hymenoptera > Formicidae > Dinoponera > Dinoponera quadriceps. The sequence continues at coordinate 268,249 of NW_014558991.1, forward strand.
GCTATCGATTTACGAGCGTGATATCTCACAGTGGTGGCTCACTCGTTAGGCCGAACGCGCCGACAAAGGAAACCGACTCTCTCTCTCCCTCTGCGAGAGCCCGCGAAACGGTCCTCGAACTTTATCGAGAAATAGAAAGGGACCATGGTCATGTGGCAGGAGGGGGAGCGAAGAGGGGGAATGAAGAAGGTGGTCGTGAGAATTCCGGCGGGGGTGGGCGATACGCGCGATATATATCGCGGCGGACCTTCATTAATAATAATAGCGACTCGTCCGCCATGTTGGCCCACCAACGATCCCGATCGGCATTTCCTCCCTTTGTTGGCCGCGACTTTCCTACAATTGATTCAAATCGCCCTCCTCGGCCTCTCGCGCGGCCCCCGCTGAATTCGAGAACATATATTAGCGACGGGATCTCGCGGAGCGTATCGGGGTGACCTTCATTAATAATAATAGCGAGTCCGCGCCATCGTCGTCGGCGATCTCGAGAGAGCGCAGCCTCTCTCGCATCCTCGTGCTCGCAGCACGACTCTCCTCGCTATCGATCGTCGGGCATGCGCGCTCCTCCGCGGAATCCGAAGACATATATTAGCGGCGGCGGTCATCGCGATATATCGGGGGAGGGGAGGGGGGGGGAGCATTCATTAATAACAACAGTCCGCGCCGATCGGCGTTCCCTCCCTTTGTCGAGCCGAGACTTTCCTGCCATCGATTCTAATCGGCGCGCGGCCAAGCCGAGGAAGTCCGACATATATTAGAGCACCGGAATCGCGATATAACGAGGAGCAGCCCGTTAATAATAGCGGCGATTAATCGCGCCCGACACGTTTGGCTTCTCTCTCGCGACTTTTCCACCGCGATCGACCGCGAAGTTGCAGGCCGAGTGGTCCTTCCAAAAGTCCGGTCGGCGTTCCCGACCGTCTCTCGACGGACCCGCGATCTGCTACATCCGTAAACGCGGATTGTTGCTGTTAGTTGCCAATCGTGAATCTGGAAATTACACTGGGGAAAGGTGTCTAAGAAATAAACAATACTTATTCGGTACTCTAATAACAAATTTACTTATATTAAGATATATATTTTTGTATTAAGAAAAAAATCCTTCTCAAATGAAAAAAAAAAAATAGATATTTTCCACAATCTATACGGGGGAAAAATTCGTTTAGAAAAGTTCGCGTGTATTCAATTGAAACTTGTTACATTTATTTATTTTGTAAATAAGATGAGAAACCAAAAAGATACGCAGAAAAATTGGGGAAAAACGGGTTGCTTCCGGAACCTTAAAACTACAGACAAGAATTGTGTGGCACTTAACGCACGTACTTTTCCCCCATTTAAATTCCCCCAAAATAACACGCAGGGTCGAGGGTAAAAGTTCTTCCGAGAGCTCGTCTCAACTTTAAACGCGCGCGGAAGAACATATCAAAGGACACGTATCTCCTACTTTCAGCTACTCGGCAACATCGCTAACGAGTCCCATCGAAATTGACCGAGGGCCCTCGCATGTTTCCCCAGCCGGACCGAGCAATAAAATCCAAGCAAAATCTCCGAGAAACGATTACGTTTGCTCGCCGGATACCGTTGCCGGGGGAGGGTGGCACCGGTGTGTCCTCACGCGACCAGATCGCGAGATTCGCCCCGCGATTTCTCGCCATCGAGCGCGACCGACGAGCATTAACGCGTAGAACCACGCGTATCTCCAGCAAATTACGAGAGCGTTACCCCCCCCCCCCTTCCCCTTAAGCCATTTCCCGACGGTTTGCTGCGGAGCTTCCATTCGGCAGCGACAATAAAGTATGTTGGATTAAAACGTAAGAGCAAAATACACATTTCACTCTCGAGGGCCGGGGGAATTACGCGAAGGAGGGAGGGGGCGGCGGTCGGTAGTTCGGTCGGTCTCACTCGTCGTCGGAGGAAGAAGAACACTGCAAACTTTCGCCGGTATTAATGGCCACCGCCTACATGCTCCCGCACTGCCCGTTCCGCGCTGGCTTAGCGCGGATTCCTTCCGTTATGCTCCCCGGCAGCACAAAGCTGCGACCCTCTGCGTCCCCCCCGCCGACACGACTCGCGCTGCACCTGCACTCGATATCCGGGCATTAGGCATTATCGTCGTCGGCTACGTTGCGTTGTTGCACGCCGGCGGACCCGCCCAGGCTACTTCGAATTTTCGCAGTTTCCACGCCGCGTAATGGTATCGTAACACCGCCCGACCCCCGTGTACGCCGTAATCGATGCCGGCGCGCCGCATCATCATGCGCGCTCCCCATACGAGAGAGAGAGAGAGAGAGGGATTCGCGAGCGCGCCCGAGGCGAGGCGCGCGTTTCGCGCGCTGTCCGGCGAAGCGGCTGATCGGGTCGTCATGTTGCGAATTAGTTACGCCTCGATACACGCTCCTTTGTCGAATTACAAGGACCCGACGTGTATCGTACGCTCGCGAACGCGCCCGCGTCTCTATGAAGCCGGCCTTTGATTGTAATACGTCGACAGCGAGCATCCGGCCCGCTGGAGTGAACGGCCGCTTGTGATTCGCCCGCTCGTCCGCATGCCCGATGGATAATCGGCGTCTTTGTCCCGCGGTTTCCGCGGGAAACAAAGAGCCGATAACGCGCGTAGGCGGTTAATGGCGACTTGAGAGGGGAAGAAAGATATGGAGGTGCGCGAGGGGGTGGGGAAGAAACGCGGAATGTCGCGACTCTCTTCGCCCTAATGATAGCGGCGTGACGTGGCCGCGGTATGAATGCGACCATACATCATACTTGGTTCGAACTTTATTGCGGACGACGAGGACGACGGGTCGCGCGGGAACGCCTCTCGAAAATTCCCGAGAGGGGCCGGCCGGGGAATGATAATGTATGCAAAGTAGACGGTATCGTTTCTCCGATGGCCCTCAACCCTGTCATTGGTGGTCGACGGGGCTACGCGGGGGCGCCGGTCGCGAGACTCCCCCGAGTCGGATGTATTAAATCTCGGCGAGATTAAGCGCTTTATGAGCCTCATTAATGAACGCGTGGTCCCGGGAGGGCTCGTGAAGCCCGCCGAGCACGGCCCGGAGAACACCCTGTGAATTCGGCACGACCGGCCGGCGATCGGAAGAGAAGTCGGCCTCTCGATTCGCGTTTCTCTCTCTACGTTGAGAGGAAAATCAGGTAGAAGGAATTGAATCTCAGAGTTCTGCGATCAAATCGAACGAAAACCGAGTCAGATCAACAATCCGACACGGAAATATCCGCACGGAAAACAATGATTCTTAAATCAATGATAGATATAGTCACGTATAAGGAAGAATGTTATAATCTTTTTGGTAGACTTTTAGTCTTGATTTTCATCGAATCCGTATTGATGCAAGTGTTCCTTGCACTCAGGTCAAGACTAAAAATCTTCTAAGAACATTATAACAATTTTGCTTATGCATGAGAATATCTATCATTGATTTTAGACTACTTTGTTCTACATGAGTCGAAGTTTAAGTTCTATAATCTCCAAGCGGAGAAAACGGCAATAACTTTTCATTTGTAGTATCAAAGGAGTACGATGGATCTTTGAAAATTTAATATAGAACTGGATTTAACGTAGAATCGCATCTGAATGTAGAACTAAAATTTCGACTCGGGTATGAGCTGGTAATGTTTAATCAACGGTGAAAGTTTTATGAAACCGGAACGTAATTGTATGTACGATGTAAATGTTCTTCGCTCGCCAAAAAATTTTAATTAAACTGCATGATTCGAGTAATTTTACTTCTAATGGAAGGTTAATTAAACCGGACAATAAATAGAACTTTTACAACTGGTCGAGTCGACTTTATAATCGCTTCTTTGAACTGAATTTTCACACAAAAAAGAGATCAAACGAACATAAAAATTTTACTGGCAAACTTGGAGCAGCTGACTCTTATCATATTTAACCCTGAAATTCATTTAATTTATGATTCGAAATATTTCGCAATTGATGTTTTTATAATGTCTATTATTACGATAGAGAGAGAGAGAGAGAGAGGGAGAGAAATTGCGGCATTACATCGCATTGCCGGACGAATATGGCGCGATAAATATTCCGCGGAGGTTATCTCGCGCACGAGGATATATCCCGGTGACTGCGATTCTCCACAGTCCTCGGCAACGGTCGGTCCACGAGGCAGCAACGGCAGCAGCCGTGTTCACCTATGAAACAATTAGATCGCTCCGCGAGATACGGAAAACGTCGGAGGCACGGTCCCCGCACGCCGCTCCGGCGTAGGTAACCCACCTAGCGGCGTCCTCGCACCGTCCGTAACCTCCAGCCGCACGACAGGCAGCCGTACACGCCGAGAGCGTAAAGCGGCTATCGCACGGATCCATCTCGGTTAGCTGGTTATTTAGCCGTTTATGATCCGGCCGTGATGCACGCCGATTCCTACATATATATAGACCGAGAGAGTGAAGGAGAGAAAGAGAGAGAGAGAGAGAAGAGACGCCGCGTATATATATGAATATATACTGGGAGAGGCAATAACTATTGTCACCTTGAGAATATCTTTGAAAGGTAAAAATATTTTACTAGAGGAAAAGCACCAAAACCAACATATTTTTTGTCTTTGGATTCCTGTTGCTGAAGCTTTGTTGAAGGTATAAAATTAAAATTTACATGCACATAGATGCAAACCAACTATATTTCTTTAAAAAAATATGTATTAGCCTTGAAAATTATTATATATTTCCTTGCAAATAGCTATTATATTTTTAAAATGTTTGTAGGAAATTATGAAAAAAATAAAATGGAAGCACTGACAACATATCGGTTTGTACATTTATTAACATATCCTTACATGTTATCTTTAATCTTAGATATTTTCGAAAATTTATAAAATATATGTATATTGCTCCTTTATTATGTGGAAGGGATCTCTTAACTTTTTTTTTCTTCCTATCTTAAACAAATAAACGAGGAAATAAGAGAAAATCAGTTAGTGAGCTTCAACCTGTATTCTGTGAAATGATATTTCACAGCAAAGTTCAGGCATGTCGGTTGAAAGACCGGTAAACTCAGTATCTCACTTCACAGAACAACCTAATTCTAACTTTTCTTGCGTGGTTCACGACACGGTGCGTGACAGAGGATAGAGATCGGCGCAAGATCCAAAGTGATTTAAAGATGTCAAAACTCGCACTATAAAATAGCAAGTAAATTACTTATTGCTGTAAATTGTTACCTGAAGAAAGCTCAGCAAAACTTCAGCACGATGAGGAATCAAAGGACGCTAATAACGTAAAACGAGCGCGTTTGCAAACAGAAACTGTCACTCCAACTACGCGGTAGACGACGTTCGACAAGGTTTGGTACTTCATAGCTCAGAAACATGAGTATGTCAGTTTACCATACTCGTCATCAGTTTTGGTGCTTTTCCTCCAACGACTGGATGAGGATGAAAAATGTTGACGTTCGCAAAAGGTATTCGAAACGATGACCGGTGAAACGGCACCGATGCAATTTCTGTTGGATACATTTTCCCCCCAGCTCTCGCGTGTTTCGAAGATATAGAGCTAGTGTAATAGTTATTGCCTCACGCCTGTGTATAAATCGCAGCGCTTTAACCTCGGCGACGCCGCGTGTTCGTTTGTTGCAGCCCAATGCATCGCGCCGCTCGGCATGGAGTCCGGTGCGATCCCGGACGTGGATATCAACGCCAGTTCCAGCTTCGACACCGGAAACGTCGGTCCCCAACTGGCACGGTAAGCGACAGTTTTTCATTCGGATAGTTCGACGGCAGGGGAGAAAGGGGACGGGTGTCGCGCCGCTACGGCCATCGATCACTTCGTATCTACCGGCGCCTTCTGTTGCGCGCTCGATGCAGCCGCGATCGACGACATCGTGACGCGACGCGGTGCGAGCCGGCTCGCGAAAACATTTTTATCGCGAGCGCGTGGTCTTTCGCGGTGTTCAACGGCGCACGAAGCTTCGAGGGAGAGAGAGAACGATTCGTCCTTGAAGAAGTTAAAATTAGGGGCGACCAAGTCGAGTTAACTCAAGTGTCACATTGATCATGGATTTCACATCGTTCACGTTATTCTTATGAAAGAAACGGTCGAAGAAGAATCGGAAGAAAAACACATCCTAAAAGAAACATTTTGCGATTCTTTTTCACTGCTTCTCTCACAATAGAGCATATAAACGCATGGCGGACTTGAGAGCCACCGTCCGACCCAGTTTCCCCTCTCTTTGCAATCCCTGTTATCAATTCACTCTGCAAACTTGTCCTCCTCTCTTTTTACGCAATAGAAATGCAAATCGCCTTTCATAATTGATGAGGTTCCGTGAGACTTCGCGTATCACAGAGAACGTCGGTGCTCGGTGCGTCAACGGTCCGGTATATTCTTTTCTTGCCGTGCATTGTGGACCGCCTCGTGATGAGAGTAATTTTTGCGACATAATAAATGATGATTGCCGGGGGCCGAATATCTCGCCCGTCAAATTCACGATCGTATCGCTTTTAATATCGCGAAGTAACGACGACGCACCGGGCGCCGGTCTCTCCGTCGTTAGGGACGTTTTAAAAGAAAAACAGCGGGACCGAGGCGGGCGAAGAGGGGTGAAAAGGGGGAGGGGGGCGGTTCGGTGTTGACAAGGTAAATACATTGGCCGCCTTGCGGAGGAAGGGTTAATCGTGCCGCCTCCGCGTAGCGCGCTTGCGAGGCGTGAATACTAAAAGCGCGCTCTCGCCGGTTAATACATAAAATCCGGAATATCAGGTTCGCAGGACCACCGGGCCGAGAGGGAGGGAGGGAGAGAGAAAGAGAGAGGTTATTATACGCGGCAAGAACGAAGAGAGTCGGCCGATCGAATGTAATTATTTCTAATCTTTCGGCCGCTTAACGGACCGCGAAAGCCGGCTCTAAACGGATATTAGTCGGCGTTTCTATCGCCTTAGCATCGTGAAACGCAAAAATGGTAACGCCGACCGGCAACGGACGGAGAAAGACAGGGAGAAAGCTCGCACGGCGAGGCTAATTATAAATTAACGCCTACCCCCACAGCCGCGGGAGAGAATAAATTGTCGGTCGCAACAACGTGTAATTAAGTAATCCGCGTGCCTTTCCGATAGGCTATCGCTTCTCGTTTGGCACTCGCTCGTGCGAAATGAATATTTATAGCGCTGTTAAATTGATCCTTCTGCTGCGTGGCGAGCGGCACCGAGCGAGAGGGAGAGAGGGGGGAAGGAGAGAAAGAGAGAGAGAGAGAAAACGGTGCGTCGTCGATTTGTTCATCTTTCCGCTTCGAGAGCGAGTTTATTTTTTAATCACGCCTGACGAGAGAATCATCCGGTGCGAATTTACGGCCGATCCGGGGATTTGCGAGCGCGCTCGCGCGCGCACCATCCCATCCGCGTCCGTTAATAATTTCCACGTCGTTGTCCGGCGCGTCCCTTAAACACCGTTCGCTCGTGGTTATTCGCGAACGCGACGCCCAGCATCGATAGTTTTTCCTCGGGAAGTCCCCCTCCTCTTCCCACCCCACTCCACCGCCCCGGCCGTCGCTACCGCCGCAATTTTCCGGCGAATTAATATATCGCAACGGGGTAGCTTAATTAACGGACGCCGCTATTTAACGTAACTTTTTGCTTTACGCGAGCCGGCCACGTTTGAGCGCGCACGATGGTGGAATTAATTCTATTCCGAATTAATTTCCACCTGCGAGCGCGGCTGCTATCTACTACGTTCGCGCGCACTCGTCTACCTCTCTCTCTCTCTCTCTCTCTCTCTCTCTCCATCCCTCCTTCTCTCTCTCCCTCTCCTTCTCTTCTTCTTCTTCTACTTCTTCTCTCTTTCTCTCTCTCTATCGCCCCCTATCTTACAAACACTCGCGAAATGACCGTGGCGCAAAACAAGGTATCGCCTTCGGCGGACATGCCTCGCGGGAGCCTCGTCGTCCTCTAACGCAATTATCACAAAAGGACCTTTGACGTATCATGCCCGGACTAAAAAGAGTATTACACCTGGCCAGTGGCGAGAGGGTCCGGGCCGTGTAACGCTTCTGGTAGCCGCCGGTGCAACGCATGAATACGAGATGCAACTGGCAGAATAACGCGCGAGCGCCAGTCACCTCAACCCCCACCGACTTCACCCATCCTTTTCACTCCCGCCCTCTCTCTCTCTCTCTCTCTCTTTCGTTCTCCATCTCGCTCCCGCCAGCTCCCATCCCATCTCGCTCGCTCGCTCGCTCCTCGTGTTTAGATATTAATGCGTGGGGCCCGGTATTCGCCGGCGGTTTGCAGTGCAGCGGCGGTTTATACGAATATTCCATCCCACGGGACGTATCCCGCCCAGCAGAGCAGGCCGCGGTTGTAGAACCGAACCGGGTGCGCGCACGATCCGGGAGTGTGTGAGAGAGAGAGAAAGAGAGAGAGTGGGGTGTACACGAAGCGTTAGTCGACGGCCCCGCGGGCTCTCCGATATTAATACATTCCATTACCGCAGACAATGACCGGCTGAATGGGCCTCCGAGTCTTGATGAGCTCCGCTGCGCGCAGCACCCCACATCGCGCGCCCGGGTTCCTCCTCCGCCGGCCGTGCACGTCACCATTTAATTTAATACAGGCCGGCCTCGGGCGTAAGAGCGCGTACGAGGTGCTGCGGACGTTTACAGCCTCCGCCGCCGACGCCACCGTCGCTCTCTCCTTTGTGCCGCTGTTGTTGGAAAAGGAAAAAGAATCCGGGAGAGGAGGGGAGGCAAGGCCCCGCCATTTTCTTCGGAATTCCGCAAGATGATAGGCCGACGAGCGTTCGCTGCGAATTACCGCGGTTACGACGCGCATTTTTCTTTCTCGCGCTCTGCCGCGCCTCCGCCGATGTTTTCTCTCTCTCTCTCTCTCTCTCCCTCCTTTTTTCCCTCCGTGTGTATATGTGTGTACGCGCGTTCCGAAAAAAATAGAAACAAGGAAAAATGGAGAAGAAGGCGAAGTCGAGCTCTCCGAGCGCGTTTTTCCAGATCTCCCTTTCCCCTTCTCTCTCTCTCTCTCTCTCTCTCTCTCTCTCTCTCTCTCTCTCTCTCGTTTACTGGGCGAACGCACCGGAGAATTAAAACAACGCGCACCTGGAGATACGCCTCAGTCGGCTGCGCCGCAGGAAATCTCACCAAACACGCGGGATATAAAATACAATACAAAAGTGCCCGGGGGCGAGGAGGCAGGAGGGAGGTGTGAAACTCAGAGCAAAGGTTGACGAGAGGAGTCGCGCGGTCGCGCGAAAATGCCCCACGCGAGTCATCAATCGGTGCCGGGAATCCCAGGCGTCTAACGGCGGCACGGTCCGCCTCCTCCGCCTCCGAATATGATAGAGTGGCTTCGTTAATTTCAATTGGAATTGAAAACCTGAATTATAACGCCGCAAGCCGCGATAAATCATCCGTGTGAATGGAGGAATAAATAGCCTCCGCCGACGCGCGAGTGAGAAGGAGAGGGGGCGGGAGAGAGAGGGGGATATACAGATATAGAGAGTGCGAGGGAGAAGGCTAATGGGGGCGCATCTTTCCCAATTATCGAGTGAAAAATTTGTGACGCAACATCGAGGAAGGGAAGGGAAAAGAGAGAGAGAGAGGGGGAGGCAACAGCCTTCTTCTGTGCGTTTCGCAGCTTCTTTCGGCGCGAATCTTTCCGGTGAGTTCTTTCGCGCATGTTTCCGCCCTTCCTTCTCGTTGTTTCCGTTCAACGGTATTTTCCCAGAATAGGTGCAATTAAGACGCTCGGTTGGCTGGCTGGCCGACTAGGGGGGAGAGGTTACACGAGAGCGGGCGAGATACCGCTCGCGGAGAAATTGGGAACGGGGCTGAGAAATCACGGAACGACTTCCGCCGCGTAATTCCGCTTCGAGGCGAAAATAGCGGCGACGGCGCGGAGGCGGCGTTTCTAATTTATCTGCAGATACTGCGATTACATCGATGCATATCATTAAGCGTCGGCGGGGCTTACTCGTCAACAGACAGATCCAACGGACTCATTTTTCAATGCGGAGTATCTCATTATTATTAACGTAACACATGCGTCATGAGGCGTGTATCGTTAGCGCGTATCGCTTTCGCGGCTCTCGAATAAATAAATGATGGTTGTTAACCTTCTACGTTGGTTGTACCCCTTCTACGTACCTTACGCGTACACGCATATACAGACACGCGCGCGTCAACAACTCGGAAATATGATAGGGAGCATTTTCCTAAATAGAGGAACGGAGCAGGAAAGCGCACGATACGGGATATTTACGTCGGAAAGAGCGACCCATCCAGTTGGCGAATTTTTACGGGCTCGTAATAGCTCTTACTCGGAGCCATTACTTGATGCACTGTAATTTAGAAAAGCGCGGATAAAGGAGACAGGCGGTTTAAAGGAGACAGGCGGCGCGTTATGCAGTCAGCGATTATTACGCTCGCGCCCGTCGACCGGCCGACGCGGCTGCTAAGTGGGATCCCCATTTTTGATCCCCGACACTTGAAGCGTCGAGAGAGTTCGGCGAACGATCGAAAGACGCAGACACCGCGAGCATCGCGAACGGACGAACGAACGTCACTCCGGAAATAGCCTCTGATCTGCTTGATGTTTCGCGAACGCGTCCGAGTGAGATCACTGCTGAGACTCGCTCGCCGGTCTCTTGACAATGCGAGAATTTTAATTGGCTTCGATTCGCGCGACATCCGAATAGGTAACATTTCTCCCGGGTTGAGAGGGTTTCACAACGCATCCTGTATCCAATGAGAGAGCACTCGTGTTTAGAAGAGACGTTTTCCTATTGGAGATACACGGAAAAAAATGAATATATAAAATAATGAATATGAAAATAAAATTTCCCGTTACGTGAAAAATGTCTATATAAAAATTAAAAATAATATTAAAAAATATTAAAAAATAATTTACATGAAAGAAAAATATTGGATAAAAAGAACGATGTCTTCAAACTATTATTAGAACTACATCAGTTTGAAGATATCGTTCTTTCCATCCAATATTTTTCCTCTCAATTTATAAAAATTATTCTGGAATGATACGAGAATATTTTTATAGTGGAACTATATAAGATTTCTTTATATAAACAATTTTTATCTTCACATGAGATTATATATTCTTGCTTACAAATAAGAATATGAATCTTGAGTTGATACTGAACTTTTTCCGTGTACGGAACGCGTTGCGAAACTTACCGAGGTAAAGTGCTGCAGCCTTTAATCAGCCGACTGCATATCGCGAAAATCTTCAACAAAGCGAAACTGGGACTTCCAGAGATAATCGAAAACGATAGTCGCATCGGCTTCTTCTTACCATATTATTCTTGTTTCATTCTATTTTATCTTTGCTTATTCGATTAACTTTAAATTATCAAGCCGATTGTTGCATTGATTGCACGAAAATTCAGGTAATGACTGAATTTATATCAATGATGCAGTAAATAAATATAACTCGGGGTGCGTGTATCTTTTACCTCGTTCCATTCGCCGAATCTTTATTGGCCGTACAACCAATTTTTAAGTGCGATTTATTATACTGTATACGTAACTTAATGAGACATGGATAGTGTCATAATGTCAATCTCCGGCGCCTGTCACGATGTTCGACGTGTTAATAATTGCGGTGCATTTACGGGCATAATTACTCGCTGCCCGCGGCCTCAGAGCGTTGATCAACGCTTCGGAGAAGCACCGAATAAATCGACATATTTTTCTCGCGGACGGTACGATCGAGCAATCGAATCCGAGCAGTCCGAGTCTCCGAGAGCCGTTTAATCCCGCAGTATTCGCGTATATCGCGGCCCGCAGAAATAACGGACGAACGAGTGCCGGTGGAAACAAAGAGGAACAGAGAGAGAAAGAGAGAGAGAGAGTGTGTGTGTGTGTGTATGTGAGAGAAAGAATAGAATATTTATTTTTATCCTGAAGTCCAACTTGAGTTTACAGTAATTTAATATATATACAGTTGCTCGCCGGAGTTTAGAATATTACATTAAAAGAAATAAAAACAAATATATAAAGGAATGTCGAAGCATTAAATTAAGATAATAAGAATATTGATCTTAAACAAATATCAAGACATAGAAAAGAATAATATTTAATAGAAGATAACGCAAATTGATTATACAAAAAAGCCAAAATATATTATTTATTTATATATCAGCGGTTATTTTCACATAACGATCGCCTCGATTTATTGTAGTAGCGGTATGCTTCTCGAAGTTTAAAAGGTTTAAAAAGAATTTCAGAGAATTTGAAAGATAAAAAGAAAGAGAGATTCGATTGGTAAGTGTCGGGGGGCCGCCTTTCCGATTTCGCCAGGAAGAAACAGTACGATCTCTTAAAGAGGTAGTTTCGCCCGGCTGCAGTCCATCGCGATAACATTTATTGCGCGAGAAAGAGAGAGAGAGAGGAAAGAGAAGAGAGAGGCGCGGCTCGATCTTACGCCCCGGCTGAGATACACCAGCCCTCATCGTGCGGACTCATTGTCGCGGCGTTTAGCTCTCGCGAACGTAAATATATATATTTTACGTCGGCAACAAAGGCGATGCGAGAGAGCCCGTCTCATCCTGTCGCGTTCTCCGTTCCGGCGACGGGGGCCGCGCGCACTCGGCTATTTATTCGTCCGTGGAGAGGAACTAGTTCGCGAAGTTCGCTCGTTTTAATTCGCGAGCGCCCCGGCTGCGCCTTACAAAAGCGGCATTTTTTAGGCGAGTTTAACGAGCAGAAATCGAGAAGACGTGATTAAGGGACGAGTGCCGAAGCGTTATACCGCGCTCCCGTCCTGGGAATAATTTCACTCAATGGCTTCTGCACTTCCTCCTCCTGGGTCGATGAATCGCTGATATTCCGCGATCTGAATGTCTAATTGCACAGATGAGATACCGCACGCGATACCTGAGCCGTGAGGCCGCCGGATAAAACTCGGCAGTATCGAATAATTCCGCGCGCAATTAAGGGGAGCGCGTAACGCGAGCGCGCGCGTTCGAGCTGGGGAACTTCTCTCGGCGCGATCACCGAGTCGTCCGGTTCACCTCCGACGTCGGCCGAACTTTTTCCTCCGCGATCCGCGCGATAAAAATTCCGCCGAGCAGCGATTGATTGAACTTTTGCATCGATCGCGGCCGACATTGCCGTCACCATCGAAACAGTAATAACGATGTCTCTCTCTCTCTCTCTCTCTTTCTTCCGCTCAGCGCGAGATTAAATTCCGCCCGCGGCCGCCGCTTTGTCGCGAGAGTCCTTTAGCAGTCCATCCGTTCGTTCAGCGATCGTCGAGAACGCAAATCGCCGTTTCGCACGGCGGCCGAGATGTCCGTCAATCTTCCGGATCGATCGTTTGCATAATGCAAACGCGTTAACGCGAGCGGATAGCAGTTCGCGCGCTGTCACGGGCCCGTTAATTTCGCCGGACGCCGCGCGCATCTCGTCGCCACGAGGCGCCCGACGCGATGGAAAATTCAAGTTCGCCGCGCTGTTTCTTACCCCGCCCCGCTCGATTTAACTAGCGCTTCTAGAAGACAGAGTCTGGCCACTCATCGTCGCCGTCACCGTCTCTTTTTACTGGTATGGAGAGGGTTAATAACATTAATTTTATTCAAATTCAGAATGCACGGCCATAGTTTTACACTGTATTCTCTTCCCGCTTCGATTCACCTTTTCTACATGAGGTGCGGATTTTATATAAAATGAAATCGCTTCACGATTTTAAACGGTAAATTATGACACGATTTTATAGAACACGTTACAGTTTTCGTTTTGTCCGTATAAAAAAGATGACGCCATTTTGAGGGGCAAGTGATCGGGCTGCCTTCTGGGGATATTAAATTTAACGGGCCGTGCGCACTATGTCGTCGATCGTGCGGAGCGAGCGGCGACCACGACGGAATGGGCTGCGGGGATTTTCGGCGCGACGACGACGTGTCCCGCACGCGATTACACCGACTGGTCTTTTTATTCGGGGGAGGAGGAGCAGGAGGAACATGCCGCGGGACCACACACCGCGACAAGCATTTCTTCGCATTTCTCTCTCTCTCTCTATCTCTCTCTCTCTCGGAAAGTTATTATAAATAGAAGCCCGTGAGTCGGTTTCGGACACTGTCGCGGATTTTTCGCCTCGCGAAAGGGGCGACGTAAGCGCGTGCGAGCGCGAAAGCCGCGAGATATCGTCGTCGTCGAATTATCTCGGCGGATTTGCGTTTGCATATATTTACATCTCGTTTAGATAGCGCGACCCCCTGTAATTCAGTTGAGATTTTACTTATTTATTTTTTGCTAGAAAGGGAGAGAGAAAGAGAGACTAACGCTTTTCTGTGGAGATGCACGTAGAAAAAAAAACTGTTAGATTCATATAAATGATTATTGCGATACTCTTTTCAAATATTTTTCCTCGAATCAAGTAATATTTACTAATATTTTCCAAACACATTATATAAATACAATATTTACTTGACTCAAGTAAAATTTACTTAATCCAAGTAGAAATTTGCCAGGGAATATTGGTGTAATTATTTATGTGAATCTAGCGCTTCTTTCTGAATGCAGGTTGGTCGGAGTGCACCGCAAGAAAATTATAAACATTTAAATACAGTAAACCACAATTACCACTCGCACAGCAACTGTAAACGCTTTCACACGCCGCAGAATGGTTTATTTATTTTTCGCCGAAAGGGGGAAGGGAAGAGAGAATGTAACGCTGCTCCGTCGAAAAGCAGGTGAATTCGTTGGTCGAGATGTATTGCGAGAAAATGACAAACGTTTCGATGCGTGGAACCGCGCGGAAAAAAGAGTTCGGTTAAATTTACCGGACAGTGAACGAATAAAATACATTTTGGTCGGAAGAAATAGAATTTATATGAATCTTCGAATCTCGAATCTTGATTATAAGAATCTTCGAATCTCGAATTTGGACCAGGAATTCTGTTTTCCGCAATCAAAACGTGCTCAATATCTGATAAATCTAAATAAACCCTTCTTCCCAGTGCACGATCTGCGCTCGCGTAACTGCAAACGCTTTTACGCGTCGCTGATTCGTTGATTTACTCATTTATCTATTTTTTTGCCGGGAAGAAAGAAAAAAAAAGTAACGCCTCTATCCGAATCGAGGGACGGGTAGAGGCGTCGGTGGAAATGCAACGCGCGAAAATTGTGAACGCTTCGACGTGAAAACACGATCCGCTTAGCGAGCGCTCTCGCATACCGCAGACTCATTTATTTGTATTTATTTATCTATTTATTTATTTTTCCCCGCGCGGATTACACGCGCCGCTATCGGCAATTGACGCCATGTTACGTTCAGCATCATTGAGCGCGCTCGCTTTCGACATGCGTTCCTATCGAACTGCGTTCCGCGATTCCAGCCCGATTCCAGGAGGAATCGCCATCGCCGATATTTCAAGTTATGAGGCGCTCGGCGCGCTGCAAATGCGGAAATTAAAATTCACCAGCGAACGCGCTTTAAGTAAATAACATCGCTCGCGCTGTTTGTCTAAACTCGCGAAAAATAATACCCTCTCTTGACTCGTCCTATCAAAGGAAGGACGCCATCGAGGAGAGCACGAAGATTCTCTTGATATCACCGCTACCTGTCCCGATTCAACCGAGTAAAATCCAAGTTTTTACTCAAATGTCTTCTTCATCATTTTTCTCAATTTGCATTTGAGAGAGAAGGGTCTTTCGAAAATCACACATCACCGTCCGAAGAACGAAATTCTGATGCTATTCTGACGCTTTGAAGGATAGTTCGCGCTTACTTAAACGGACCCATAGACTGATAAAACTTTCACGATTACTGACGCTTTAACTTCTCTCTTGAATTTTTAATCCCACCGACGAAATTTTAACGCCACCTTCAACAACCTATTTTGACGCTAAAAGCGAAAATGGAAATTTAAGACATCATCCGGGTCAAAGTAAGGTTTATATTATATCATTAGAATTGAAATGGAAGCTATTTTGCTACCTTAGCTCTTACTATGTTGTAGAATTGAAATGTTAAACACGGGGCCAAAATTTCGGCTGTGAATTAATTCATAGTCAGCGCGCGTTTATTCACGTGTATGAACGTCGACGCGTCTGTCCGGTCTCGTCTGGTTCGTCCGAGAGAACCGCCACCTTGGGCTAACCAGCCGGAGAACGCGAGCCGGTTGTTAACGATAAAGAGGTGCTTCCAACGCGCGGCCTGTAAATCTCGCGAAAGCAGCCACGGCTGTTACAGCGACCGGCCAGCCGCAATCGGGAATGCAACCAGCCGCGGCTAATGACGAGCGCGAGAGGCGCGATTATTAGCACCTCGTGGATCAGTCACGACGCGACGAAATGCGATTCCCCGACGACGACGGCGACGCGAGCCGCCGTTGCCGCCACCGTAAACGGCTCCATTTATACTCCCTATTATCGCGGAAGATTATTATAATCACGTCGCGCCGGTAACGACCTGGTTTATTGTAGCGTTTCATTATAAGTTGCGTCTTATTTCGTCGCGGCGAACATTCCCGTGTAACAGACGACCTCTTTCCTTCACCATCACTCCCCCCTTCCCTCCTCGTTTTTATCCTCGTCACCGACCTTCTTCGCGCCTCTTACGATACGTTGCACAGAGAAATAAATTATTTTGAGCGGCGACAAATTTCTTGCTGTTGAGCAGCGAACAAATAAATATATAGAATCTTTCTTAAAGTGTATACTGTCCGATATTCTGAGAGTTGACTTTTCAATTCATTTTATGAAGGACAATTCAACCCATTAGGTCCCTTCAGTGGAAGATAATTATTACATGATTCTAATAAATACTTTCTTTAGTTTAAAATCATTTCATACTAGCATTCGGTAATTAATTCACAAATTAAGAAATTATTGCGTTCATGTAATCGCTACGAGTTATAAAAACACATTCAAACTGGTAAAAATATGCCTTGATTTAACAGACTGAAAAACAGGTAATTACGTTGATTTCTCACTGATAATCTATTTATTTATTCATATATTTACGGGAGATCATATCTTCGGTACATCAAACATAATTATAAGAGAATACAGAAAGAGATGTATAAATATATTATAGAGATATAACGTTTAAATATATAATTCGAAAATTTTTTTTATAACGGTAGCTTTAAATCAAGAAAGTGACACGCAAGAAAAATCAACTACGTAATAATATCAACCGAACACTTTCTTTCTGTGCGCGACACATTCGTTAGTAGAATTTATTTCAGAAACCCTCCGCACAAGCCGCCTCGTGTTTTCGCGTGAATGTGCAAAACAGACTTGGTTTGATCATGTGGACGCACAAAGAGAATTTTCGTTGTGACACGACGTTGGTAGCGGGCTTGTTAAGGGCGCGTTATCCGCGAGACGATTCTCGAGTGTTCCCACACCGCAACGCCGTGATACCAGCTCGAGTCTGGGCCCGCTAATCCGCAATTTGGGAAGAATACACTCGGCCGATGTATATGCGCGTGTATCCTCGGCGTAACGTCGAAAAGGAGCGCCACTCTTAGTCGAGCATTTAAACGGTCCACGCAATTAGGGAAGGCGCTTCGCGCTTCATGTTTTATTCATACCGGTCCGGGCGTAGAGCTCGCTCTCTCCCTCTCTTTCTCTGTGTCTCTCCTCCTTCCTCTCTCTCTCTCTCTCTCGTTCCTTGCTCTCGACCCCTCGAAGATTAAAACCGAAGCACGAGGCGGCCAAGCACAGCTTGGACGCATAAATGGCCACGTATACGGCCCCCGTCCGACCCGTATCACCTGCGCGGAAGATGATACGCGGGCACTCGGAGGCTCCGATTCCCCCCCTCTCCTTCTTCTCTATGTAAATTCGTCGTGTTGTTATCGGATCGGTCGCTTTGCTGGAAATCTCGATAAGCCGCCGGCTTACCGATGATCGCCGGGAGAAAGCTCCGGACCCTCGCGTTCCCTCTCGCGTTCTTATCCGACTGCGTTCGTCATCTCTTTCTCTTTCTCTCTCTCTCTCTCTCTCGCTCGCTCGCCCACTATCTTTATCGGTCTCGCGTCTTCCGGGACGACAGTACGATCCTTTTTATATATCTGAATTCTACGTAATTATATTATAGCGACGTCGTAGCGCGATGTTAACGGTGTACGCAGCGATATTATTTTTGTTATCGGCCGAGAGAGCGGAATGAAATAGACGGTATTCTAACGAGCGTCGTCGAACGGCTGCGAGCTACGTTTCCTGCCGAGGCGAGGAATTCGAAACACCTTTTTATTCTAATGCCGAGTGTTCCGTGTGCTTCATTAAAATGCAATTCGGATTCACGCCGTGCGCGCAGGCTGCACGGCGTCAGCGAAATAACGTCCGAGAGCCCGGGGAGAAAGAGGGAAAGAGAGGGGGACGGGGAAGCGCAGGGAAATCCCCCCGATTTCTCGCGCACGTAAACGTGATAATATCGGAATTCGGTGCGAGGACTTCGACGGTCGACCGCACGTGGGTTGATCCTCAGATAGCGCGGGACGAGCGGTGGGTGCCGGCGAGGAACTAACTCGATACTTTCACGTCTAATTAGATCGTTACTTTTACGAGCGCGCAGAGCAGAAAGCCCCGAAAGTATACAAAGTCGTTCGAAAATTTCGGAAGGGGCTGCCTCGCGATCAGGTAAGGACGAAGAGGGAGAGCAGCGCGTGAAGAACGCACCGGTGCGATCGTTCCGAGCGTCTCGGAGCGGCCGTCGTCGAACTGTCCGCGAATTTGTCGAACTTCCGAATCGCAGGGACGAAGGTGCTCCCCGGTGCTCGAAACGACATGGAATACCCGCGGAAAAATCGTCGCGCGAAATCGACGAGATTAAAACTTGAACTCGCGTACTTGAATGCGCGTTTAAAGCGCGCCGTGCCGAGCTGAAATGCGCTCGTCGAGCCGGCTTGATGAAGTACAGTTTTCCGCGACGCGCGATATAAAACCGCCTTTCGGGGAACAAAAAGTACCGTCGAAATTCATTTCAAATGAAATTAAAATAAATTGAATAAGTTAAATAGTAAAACTAAATTTAGATAATCAAAGTAAATTTATTTCATTACATCAATGAGGTATTCGCTTCCCTTTGCGACCTCAATTCTTTTCCAATCGAATTCAATATTAGTAGTCGCGCATCGCAATTGATTTCTCACTGATATTTATTTGTTTATTTGCCCAGATATTTGCGGGAAATCATATTTTTGGTACATCAAACATACATAATTAAACATATCATTCGAGAGAGAAGAAAGAAAATATATAAATATATTATAAAATTAACGTTTAAATATATGAAAACTAACAACTTTTCTATAATGAGAGTTTTAAGTGAAGATAGTGATATGTAATAAAAATCAAATACATACCACTAAAATATTCCCAAGCAAACATGATTAATTTAAATTCAATATAAAAAATGCGGCGCACTTTTACGTGAAAAAATGGAGACTTTCTAAGATACCTAACGGGAATATTAAAAGCGAATAACTTCAATAATAATTTCGATAAATCCGGGCGATCAACTAAGCGCAAATCAAAGAGAGATAGAGAAAGAGAGAGCTGGAGTTAATTCGATACTCGACTATGTCGATGGTTACAGATTGAAATCGGAGAATCTCGGCGGTGCCTGGTGTCCTAAGAACCAAATCACCAAGGAAGCACGAGAATGGCTGGAGATCGACCTCCACACCATCCATTTGATCACAGCTACCGCTACCCAGGGCCGTTTCGGAAACGGCGTGGGCGTTGAATACGCGGAAGCGTATCTGCTGGAATACTGGAGGCCGCGACTGGGTAAATGGGTTCGATACAGAAACATCAAAGGACAGGAGGTGAGCGACTTAACTTAATTAAAGATTCTCCATCGCGACGCGCCGGATTACGGAACGGCGCGCGGAGGCGAGGAGGGTCTCGTCTCTCCGTGAAGTTGCTCGGCGTTTTGCGGCCGAGTCGCTAAGTCGGACCGATTGGATTCTCTCATTACCTACTCGTTACCCTAATGATTTAATCCTTCCGCCCGGCGGTAGTAAATGGCGTAAAAAAGTGCGGAAATTACGTCGACCGCTACTTTAGCTCGCCTTGTTGGCACGTACCGACCAAGATTCTAGTTTATTAAATAGACACTTCGTGTCAACTTTTGGTCTAGTAAATGTTTAAAAAGACCGTCGGGACTCGGTGTACGCCAGGGCTTTTAATTATGAAACGAGATCCATCGAGGCGACGATTCCTGAGTCGAAATTTAAGTTCTACATTAAGTCTGTCTACTTCGACATTAACTCTTCAAAGCGTCGCTATATTTCTCTTTTGGCGCTACAAATGGGAAGTTATTGCCGTTTTCCCGCGATCGCCCGAACGGGTACCCCATCCCCCGGTTCCTCCGAGTACAACCAATCGCGCATACCTACGCGCACGTTTCGCTAAAAACACTCGGCGCTATCGTGACTTACGACGTGTGTCCGACGGCGCCAGCCGACTCTCGGCGGCGTTCGAATCAAGCCCCGTGCCGGTGATTGGGCATTGACCCGTGGACTAATCGCGCAGTCATTCTCCGCTGAAGAGGCAAAATGTCGAGATCGTTAGACCGGGTGGAAGGAAGGTGGAAGACGGAAGGGCGTTATCGTTTCGCGCATGTGCCGACGCTAGACGAGCGAGCGAAGTCCCGCGCGAGTTCAAAGTGTTCCCTCTCTCTTTCTCTCGACCGACGATCAAGAATCGATTGCGGACCGGCGGATTATCCCGCTCGAAGCCGTAAGCCGCTTATCGTGAATCCGTAAGCTAATTTCGTACTGTCGGTGAGCGCGAGCGGCACACTTTGTCGAGGCCCGGCCGTCGGCATGCCCCGAGCCTTCCGAGCTCGTCTCCGCTCAAGCGAAGCTGCTGCGGCGGCGAGTCGCTGCTCTTGTTCTCCCTCTTGCTCGGCTCTCACTTTACCGCTAACGGACGAAGCCCATGTTGAAGTATCAGCGGGAGCAGCTGCGGCGAGCGGAACGAGTTCGTGATGGACGCCGTAAAGTTAGGATACCCCCGGCATTACGGTGTAGTGTGCATTAGCGCGGCCCAGTGTATTCCGTTCATATCCGTTCATACAGCGAGACGAAGCGCGATCGATGCGCTACCGCGCGCTCGGTGCATTTTCCAGATTGGACTCTGCTCGCTCTCTCTCTCTCTCTTGAGAGAGAGCGGATATGCGTGCACGGGAAGCTCTCTTAAACCGCTTAACCGCGATGCGTGACGAGTTCCACCGACGAAACGGACGATTTCCCCGAAAAAATGACGTTTCGCCGCGAAGACTCGGGCCGCGCCTCTGGACGCCTCTTTCTCTCTCTTTCTTGTTCGGCGGAAAGCGAGATTATTCCACCCCCCCCCCCCNTCCCTTCCAAAGCATGCGAGTTATAGTCGTAGGCGATTTGTAAAACAACGCCCCACTAAACCGGGATTGGCTAACCTGAATTACTGTGCGACGAATTGCAATTTTCTGCCGGCTACACGTCAAATAAAACCGTCTTTTACCGACAAAAAATTAAATATCGCAAAAATTTATTTTATTCGGTCAGTTTTGCAACATGTCCACATCAATAGATATTTGCTTTTCTTTGCGTGAGATAGCTATTTTAAAAATAAAATTCGAAATCCCCTGAAAAATGGATTCATTTTTAATCTATATCCCGCTGATGGAATATTTGTTTTTCTTTATACGATTACTCAATTTTTTTTAATCTACCTCAACCTGACGGTAACATGTTAGGCCTACGAGGCCTACACGCATCTTCTTTCAGTGCAGGCCTAAGAGACCTATGATGTTACCTCCAGATCGTAAGTATCACTCTAAGACCCGATCCTTCATTTTCCGGCCAACTTATAGTTTCGACTTTACCCCGATGATAATGCGAACATCCCTCCCTTCACGGTTAATTATTAAACTTTACAAGTTGCCACTACAAAATTACCAGTTTAACGACCAACCGTAAATAGAAACATAATTTTTGCATTAACATCAGTCTAAGTCTAATCAAGTTGACCAGAAAATGAAAAACCGGACTGCAGAGTTAATATTGACAGCCGTACATCTTAATTGTTTCACCACTGATATAATCATACATACACACACACACACACGCGCATACACATACACGGTACCATAAAAGTCACATCTGGCGAGCCGCAGAAAATAATATGGCCTACCATGGGTTAACCAAGTCTGCTCCGACCAAAGAGAGAGAGAGAAACTCGCTCACTACGTAGACTCTGTCCACACATTGGCGACTTCAAACATCAAACGGACCCGATACCGTTTACCTTTGAGAGGAAGCCGCCCGCGCGGCTCGCATCGCCGCCGCCGGCGACGGCGGCGGTACGGGTTCCCGGTGAACCACCCCGCTCCCTCCGACGTGGCTCGGCCAATGTTTATGGACCAAGTGGACGTCGCTATTACGACACTTTAAGCCTCGCTCAGCCTCGACGTGCCCTCGAGCACGAGTCCGTGAGGCGACGCGATGCAGCGCGACGCAGCGCGTTACGAAACGTCGTACCCGCTCATTAATGCGTCGGCGAGCCCGCGTCTCGATTCGTTCGCGAGATCAGCAAAGATGGAGCGCACACATTATAAAAGAGAGAGAGAGAGAGAAGGTGCGAGACAAAAAATCCGGCCATCTAACCGCTAGGCAAATTGGCCATCCGATCGGCTTTCTCTCTCTCTCTCTCTTTCTCTCTCTCTTCGTATAGCCGTCGTGCCGACACTGTCCGCACGGTTACGATCTTATTAATATTGATGGAGCACTCGCGCGCGCGCATGCTGGTGCTAATGCGCCGAGGGATCGCGACTTCGTCGCTCCCGCCCTCCCACCGGCCGGCCGACGAGAAGGCAACGCGCGTGTCGCGCGATTAGCTTCATGATTATTCAATGCTTTATGACCACCAAGCCGCTCGGCTTTCTCTCTCTCTCTCTCTCTCTCTCCCCCCCCCGTCTTCATCTCTCAGGTCCGGGATCGACCCTCGTGCAAGCAAACATCTAGGCTCGCTCGACGATAGAAATTTTATGATCGTTTCAAGCGCCGGATTAACGAGACCGAAGGTGACGGCCGCTACCGACGTGGCGGTGCTGTGGCTGCGAATTTTCGGGGTTCTCGCGATTATCTTGAGAATATTTATGTTGCCTCGCGTTAAACCGTGGCGGATTAAGTTGCGGGGCTTATCAAACTCGTGGAACAAACTATGACTAATATGCCGAACTATAACCGCGTAACTGTGTAGCAACAAAACATCGCCGACATATTGAAAACTATACGTATATATACAAGGTGAGCCAATAACTATTATCACACTGACGAAAGGAGCTACCGTTCAAATAATATTTATTTGATCCAAGAGAAATGGTTATTCTAATATTCCTTGGCAAGTATTTAGTACAAGTAGAAATATAAATGACTATGTATAATATGATATTTCCTTCATTTAACATTTACTTATGTGCTAAAACAATTAGTAATATTGAGAAAATATCGCAATTTATTTAAGAAAATGATATTTATAGTTGACAGAACAATCTAAATTTAAAACCGCAAAGTTTTTTCAATAGAGAAGAAATATTATATAATTCTAACAAATATTCTCTTAAATTTAGAACCATTTTACACTTAGTAATTTATTTATAAATTAAGATATTACTATGTTCAAGTAAATATTACTACAAGCTATTAAAATATACATGAATTAATAAAAATATTATATGTCAGTGTGATAATAGTTATATATTATATGTCGCTGAAGACACTATTATACCTCGTTCACACCCTGCCTCGTCTCGTTTCGCGCCCGATTCTAGATGAACCTCTCAATTAAAACCTTAAGTTAATAATCTCAAACATCACATCCCTCCGATAATCGTGCCCGTCGAACGAATCGGCGGATTATGGGCCGCGCTTTAATTCGATTAGCTCGAAAGCGTGCCACAGCGCGAGGGGGAAGGGGGGACGCCAGAAAGCACCGAGAGAGTTAAACGCATGATTAATGGCGACGCAATTGGACAGGTGCTAACGTGACGTGGGTGGATCCAAAATTCCGCGCGCCCGAAGTGAGGCACAGTTTCTCGACCGTGTGTACCGTGTATGTGTGCACGTGTGTGTGACATACTCCGGCTCATCACTATTCATTGCCTTGTTATCAAACTGGGCGGTTACTTAACCCTTTTGGATCGCGTCCACACGCGAGCGTCGTCGGTCGTCGTCGTCAAGGGCGGTTCGCGTGTGAAATTCCGCGGAATCGGCGGAAAAACGAAAACTTTCGACGTCGTTAGACGCCGATGGACGGGACAAGACGACGAATACGCCGTGGCGTTTCGTATCGCCATCGATTTGTCCCGGCGAACGCTTTGTATATGTGCGCGTGTATATGTATATATATATATATATGTATATATACATGGCAGCGGCCCGTTATCGATCGAACGTGTCTCTACATCTGGCGTCCGATTACTATCTTGTTAATATTGATAGCCAGCTTGCGCGCCGGCGCTAATGCGCCAGAGGATCGCGTCTTCCTCGTCGCACACGCCCTCGCCGCCGCCCGACGAAGACGGCGGTGTCTACCGTTATCGGCGTTCAACCGCGTAATTTCATGCAAACGCTATATAGAGCCTCCTCTCGATCTCATGATTATTCACCGCTTCGCCGGCGAGAGCACGCTCCGATTACTGACCTTGCGACAGTTTTTCCGCGCGACCGACGGATGGACGGACAGACGACCGTCCGTGTCGACGGCTTTGGAAATGATCTCGGACTTACCGCTGCTTCTGAAAGAAAAGAGACGGGATCCGTTATGAATATTATTACATCAAGATGCCTGGGAATGTGTTTTGTAAACGTTGACATTTTCCTGAAAGTTAACATGTCGCATTTCGGTAACTCGCATGTGCAAACGTAAATTTGCCGTTCATTTAAAGAAAAGTGATATTTCTCGTTATAATTGAATTAACATAGTTATATGTATTCATTTACGTATCTTACGTAACCTCTATAATCTTACGTAGTTGCTACTCTTTCATTAGAATAACAAAAAATATGATTGATACCGGGAATAATTATAATTTCGGTCTCGCCGAGATATAGTAGGATCGACAGTGTTCCTCTGAATATTTACATACAACCCTACGGATGCAAACCCGAGTAATTCTCGCGCAGATATTTATTAATAATCTCCTCCGGTGAAGATCGACACGGGTAGTATCTTTCCTCTCTGAGAATAAACGCGAAGTGACCATGTCGAGAAATCCGATTAATTATAGTACGAGGAAACGGGATTAACTTGGCAGACGCTAGCTCGCCTGCTTGCGGAAGGAAGCGGAATTTTTGCTTCCGCAGCAAATATACCCGAGGCAGCAAATATTCTCTTTCCCGCGTCCCGGCGCTGCGGCAAGTTTTTCCGGGATCTATCCGGCACTTGACAGAGACGGGAAGAAAGAGCGAGACAGCGAGAGAGAGAGAGAGAGAGTGTGTGTGTGTAGAAAAACGCTTCGCGAAGACTTCCGCGTTCAACCGAGTCGTAAGAAACCACGAGAGCTTTATCAGTTTCGGCGACAAGAAGCGCAAGAGAGAGAGAAAGAGACTCCCGCTGACGTATTCCACGGAGACGGACACGGTGCAAAGTGTGTGCGCATCGGCATGAAACGACGCGAATAGAAACACGTAACATTTACAATAATAATTGTCACAAGGAGAGCGGTCGAGACGGAGAGCATTTCGGCTTCAAAAGACCACCATAGATAATTAAAGCTCGAGATGCGATTCCCTCCCCCCTCTCTCCCCCACTCTCATTCTTTCTCCGCTACTCTCGCCGCCTTTCACCTTCGAGAAGAAAAAACATCCTCTGATTTCCCGCCATCGTGTGCCTCGTCTCGATAATAAATACTCCGATAATAAAACCGACCTCGCTTCTCATCGGAGAAGCCTAAGCGACGGCGGCACGCCGCTTCATCGACGGGGCCGGAGATTAAATAGATTTTCTCGAAATATCCGCGACGCCTTGAATTCGCCGAAGCGCGGCCTGCAGCTTGCAGTCCGCAGGAAACGGCACGTGCCGCGACACGCGCGAGTTTCCGCGAGACGGCGGATATTTTTTCCCTCGCGGTCTCGCCGAGATATCGTACATCGTAGCGAGCGCAAGCACAACGCGCTTTGTTCGTTCCTTTCACATCGCCGGGGTATCGCGGTATATCAATCTCTTCAGGGATGCTGACAAATTTGCGGATGTTTGGATACATTCGATTTCTCTATTTCAACTCGCACCATGTTGACAAAATATAACGAACGTAAATAAACATTCACCGCCAAACCTCAATCTCTTTATTTTCTGTATGAATATAATCCTTTTTTATTATTTTATCTTATTTTTCTTTGTTATTTTATTGCATGTTTGTGTATTTATATATAAATATTTTTCGTCCTTTTTATTTTTCCCGTATACCATGTATATCTTATTTTTCTGTTCCCAAAGGGGATTGCTTCCTGTGAATATAAATTACTATATAAATAAAACTTCACAAGAAGAAGAAAGAAGTCTCGTCACGAAACATGTCACTTTATAATCAGATCGTTTTCTTTTGATTAACTCATCCCTGAGGAGATTAACATGATTAAAGCGCGGTTCGTTGCCGCGGAAGTTCCGAGAGAATGCTCGGATTCTGTTTCTCACAAAAGAAGGAAAGAAGCGTAATCGATTCGCGCCGGCGGAAGTGGCTCGCCCCGAAAAATTTACAGCCGCATCTTATTGCTTTCGACGTGCGAACCGCGCCGCAATTTCGGCGTATTTTCATTTTACGATGCGCGCAATACAAGAGCGAGCAAACATATATGGAGAAATACGCGCAACATTAAGTGCGAAATGACGCTGTAAAGACAAAAAGTTAACGGGACAAAAAGGGAACGGAAATAAAAGTAACACGCACATTTCGAAGACGCTGACTGCGCGCGCGGCCTTGTTATTAAAAATAATTACAATTCCTCGCGTTCTCGAGAGCTTTCCCGTGTATTTCCCGGTTAACGTCTTGTCTTAATTTCCCGACAACACCCATAATGAATTCTCCAAACTTCCGTTATTCTGGCCGCGCGGGCGATGCCGTTGAACTTTTTTCTAGGAAGCATTAAGGATATATTACCCATTAGTATTTTTAGTAACGCATCAAGAGAGCCACTCAAAAACTTAGTATTTATCAAGCAATTACGTTCCTACACATTTATTGTATTACCTAAATAATAAATAATAAATGTTAATAATAATAGTAATAAACAAATGTTAATTTGAAACAAAATCGAGGTAGCCATACGTACACAATATTACAAATACGAAGATATTATAATTTTTTATTTTTCTTAATGCTATATTTTTGTACATCAGCTGATCTGATAGAGATGCGCAGACAATAAAAAGGGGTGTACAAGTGCTTAAATATATGTATATGTATTTTGAGTGTTACCACACGGAATAAAAAATCTGCATTAACTGTTGCATTAACTGAAAAAAAAACAATCAGATGTGTTCTGGTTGAAGGAATTGTTCTTAAAGAATGTTTCACATGTTATTATCCGCTTCTTTTACCCATTTTGTACATTGATCACATGGAAAATAAACAAAGCAACGTCTAACTCTACACTGAAAAAGAATTTAGCTGGTTCAAACAAAATGCTCGTTTGTTTATGGACAGTAATGTTTTGGTTACGAGAGCCAAAATATGATTCTCTGAATAAAAATTTTAGTTCTCCGAATCAGGTATTTTTCATCTTCGTTTCGGAGAACCAAATTTTGGTTCTCACAGCGAAAAAATTTGTTCGCCCATGTCGAAACAAACATTTTGTTTGGGCCAACCAAATCGGTTTCTCGGTGCACTTTCCTGGATACGCTGGAAATCCACCTTGCCATTAGTGCCAAGATTAATTACTCTTTTAGTACCGATTTCAATGCTCTTTCGCGCTACTCTTGCGCGCAACGATACGACCGGCGTGCCTTTAATCAACGAGGCACATCAAAAGCACCGGGGTCCGTTGATTCGCTAAATCCCGGCCGATCGACGGATCTGTCAACGTTGTTAACAAATATTGTCCGGGAAACAGTTTGCGGATTTCGATCGCAAATAGTTGAGGCGCATTCTATAAATACAGATGGGGGCCGATCCTTTCAGCTTTCGCGCGAAACGCCCATCCGCCGGCCGTACGAGCACGCGAGCGTGCGCGGCGCGAAAATTCCCGCTATTTACATATTTTTATTGCCAAGGAAAATGTGGAAAACGCGGGCACGCAAAGGCGGCACAATAGCTCCCCGTCGGAACGAAATATGGAAGTAATCTTCTAAAAGACAACGCCGGGAGACGATAAAAGCGGAAGACACCGTGCCCGCTCACGCGCGCGCACGCCGCACAAAGAAGGCAACAAATGGATATCTTCTATTCTCCGCGGGCCGCATGTTGCGTCGTATGTCGGACATACGCTGGCAACCGAAGGAACGTCCACAAATTGACCGAGTTTATATACCCGAAAACGTTCGTGTGCGCCCGCGACTATTGTGTCTCGTTTTCCGCCTTCGACGAAGACGGAAAGCGCAGCGAGTCCGTCCGCCTGCCCGTCCGTTCCTTCCTTCCTTCGTCGACTGTCTGGGGAAACCGCTCGGGAAACGTCGCCGACAAACGGCTTATTTGCGTTGATAGAATCTTTTGATAAACGTTCCTGCCGGCGCGATATTCTCTCGACGATCGCTCAAGAAAACGCGAACGGGTTCTCTCTCTCTCTTTCTCTCCTCCTATCTCGCTTCACTCCGCGCGCGAAAAGGGTGCTCGCATCGGGGGGCGAGGGAGGGGGCACGAGAGGGACGTCGAAACTGTCCTACTTATTTTTTTTTCTCGCCGTCGCCATAGTTTTTAATGAGTGCTCCGCTCTCGAACGCTTTCTGTACGTTCCGCTGCTCTCTTTCTCTTTTTTTTCCTCGTTTTTTAGCTCGTTATCCTGTTTAGTGCGACGTAAGCAGTTAAGGAAGGACGTATTACTTTTAATAGGTGTCAGAAGTTAAAAGCACATTCGAGACGAATAATGTAACGACGACGACGACGACGAGGATGACAGTTCGGCGCGGCCGTAAAGAATACGCCCGCGACCAGGAGGCCGGCGATGCGCGCACTCTTTTGCATCTATGTATATGTGTGTGTGTGTGTGTGTATTATGTGTATGTCGATTAAAATATTAAAAAATACAAGAAGGAGCGTCGCAAAGAGGAAGGACAAACGGGTGAGAAAGAGGAGGGAGCGCGCGAGCAAAGAATATTGGATTTGCAATTTCTCTTCCGTGCAAAACGATAAAAATCTTTGAAACAACGCTCGTAAAAAAGTATGCTTAATCAGAGCGGCCCCATTTAACATTCAAAGAAGCGACATATCGGTATATGCCATCAGTTTTGAAACGGCTCTTAATCACGGCCCTCGGTCGCGCAGGGGGGGGGGAGAGAGAGAGAGAGTACAATGACCCGCGGCAACTGACATGGCACCCTCTTTTTCCGCAGATTTTCACGCGAAGTGTGTTCTCTCTATGCGTTACATTTTAAAACGACACTTAATCACGGAAGTTCGTGCAATAACACGACGAGTACCGGCGACACGAATAACACTTTTCTACCTGGGCTATTGATGAAGCCTGGGATAATATCGATTTCGCCCCGGCGGCGCGACAATGTATGAAACATTTTGCATTTCTAGCGCACGACGCTTCGAGTGGCAGCGCCCGATATGCTGTTATTTATAAAATATGATGAAAAAAACCCACTTGCAGATCATTTATTTAAATATGATCTCGATCTCGACTGCCGACGACGGAGGGATCGAGATACGAGATCGAGATACGCGATATTCGAGGAGAAAAGTCCTTCCCTCCGGCAAATCCGCCTTCGTGACTTCTTCCTCTCCTTGTCGACCTTCTCGATAACGATTTCAATGGTCAAGCCGTCAAACGTCCGAGATGGGCCATCGGACATAACGAGGCCAATCTCACACATCTCCGAGGACCTCACTAAGAATTCGCCGATCCAGCGAGGTCGACCCGAGTAAGCCCCTGTGGCGACCCAAACACCCGAGAATTCCGCGGCCTATCGGAAAGATGATAGCCAACCGAGGCACAAAGTCGAACGAGACTCCGATATGACAGCCGTGTATTATCGCTTCTAAAACGAAATTGGACGTCGTAGCAAGTATGATCGTTATGAGATCGCACGATACGTCCGTGCTCTAATAGCACCTTTGTCGGGCGAAGTATAATTAAAGAGCGCGGGGCGATTTCATGAGTCGACGATAACTTCTGCGCACACACGAGTCGAAGGAGAACCCGCGGACGGACTGATATAGGTTTAGCGTCGTTTGATCCCCGTCATTACCATGTCCGGCGTCGTGCAGTCAGTAGAAACAAGGTTGCAACACCTCGACGCAACCAAACCGGAATCCAATAGGAATACTTGTCTTCGGAGTATTATTAAAAACAAATTCCCCTACACTGAGAAGAAGTGTTCGGTGTAATATTATATATTTAAATAATATTATAACGTTATATGTACACACAGAAAAAGAACTTTCTTTGGATTTAATGAAATCTCTTTGGTTGAAACAAATCTGTCTTTTGGAATGGAGCAAACAAACGAATGCTTGATTCAACATATAGGATTGTTTAGTTTGTCAAACAATAAATATCTTTATGTCAAACAACACGTTTCTTTTGTATTTTCATCCAAACTTTGTAATGGCTGTTGTCACGAGCGATAAATTATTTGGAGGAAGTAACACTATGTTATGTTAGAAAAGTATTAAAGAACTTCTTTGTTTCAGCGAAACATCGTATTTCGTATATAATGAAGTAAATTTTGGATCAGAAACCAAATATAATTTCCTTCAAATAATACCGTTTTTCCGATCTGACAACGTGATTTCAGGTCTCCTTTCCAGGAAAGTAGACAACCTAACCTGGACACCCTGGTTAATTAATCATTTTTCTCTCAGTGTATCGGACGCGTCGTGAAACACTTGAAGAAAGAAAGAGTGTCGTGACCTTTCCTCCAGCGACGAGAGGGGAAGGGGAGGGGCGTTACCCTCGCGGCTCACCGTGCGCGAGTAGTCGCCGTAGAATTCCGTGCGGAAATCCGATAATTGCTGGTCGGTATGTAAGGACGCTCGGAGACGAATGCGTGCGTGCGTGCGTGCGTGATGCGGACGACTTTCTCTCTTCCCCTCCCTCGCGTTGATCCCCGGCCGATCTCGCGAACGAAGCCGGTTCCGCGTAAATCACACGCCGTTCCAGGTAACCCCTCGCGACGAGGGGGCGGCGAGAGGAAAAAAGTCGAGGAAACGGCGCAGAGCGATATTGCCGCGACTATGATGTCGGTGGTGGCGTTTGCACGCACAGGAAGCCGGGAGACATTAAAGAAACGGCTCTCTGTCCGCGCGCGCGGGGGATAATTCACCGGCGTCACGACACGCGCGTGCGCTCGTCCCGGCGATTTCGCCCGCTCTCTTTATGTGTAATTGCGATTGTAAGTTTGTACGCGAACGAGAGCTGGCCGGCCGTCGGTTTGTTACGCGCTAGAGAGCGATGGCTCTCTGCTCGTCGCCGTCAAAACGAGATATGGCCACGCGCGCTCGCCGGATCAACGCGCCGGCGAACGGCCGCGATTATGTGGCGCGGGCTCGTTGACGGCGATATCGCGTAATAACTCGCGGATGGCGATAACGCGCGGCGCGCATTAGCGTTACGCTTTTATTACGTATCAAAACCGACCGGGTTTACTCGCGGATAAAGAGCGCGCCCGCGGATTTTCGCGGCAGCGGAGGTGGGAGAGAGCTCGCGGCTCGGAGGTCGTGGTGGTGGTGGTCGAGGCAGAAAGACCGGCCTGATATTGCCGCGAATATTGAGGTTTCAAGTTTCGGGGAAAAGCGGGAAAATTCTTTTTTTTTCGCAGTTCCAATTTTCTGAAAAGCCTGCGTCTTAATTTTAGCACATTGAGAATTCAATCGAGACGGTGACGATGTTATGTACAAAGTTTCGGGAAGCCCCGTTTTTTCCCTCCGCGGAAGGGGGAATTCCAATTTTCTTCGCCTTCTGTCCCGGGGGTAATTCGTCTGGTGAAATTTCTGTGTTCGGTTGAAACCTGCCGCGTTTACTTTCTTTCGTAAAAAAGGTAAGAAACCGGAGAAATTTGCGAAAAACGGTTTTTCCGAAACTTCAAGACTATAGGAATATCGTCACCGTCACGATTGAATTCACAATGTGCCAGAATGAAGATGTAATGAGATTCAATGAGATAATTGATTTCTTGGCGATAACTGATCCACAAATACAATAAATAAAAATTGGCAGTGAATTTAATAACGTAATTCAAACGAATCACGATTTTTACCATTTTTTTTCTTGATGCATGCCTGAGAGACCTACAATGTTACTTCAGCGTCAAGATCGCGAGTGTTACGCTCAGGATTAATACATTATTCGAGAGGCTTCTGGGTTCGCGGTTTTCGCGAGAGCCCGAGGTACTCGGGGAATTTTCAAGGGCGAGTTCTAGTCTCTCCTTAAAATATACCGCAGGATGTAAGAGTCCGGGAAAGTTGGTAAGTCCTAACGACGATAAATGCAGCGAATAGAGCGCGAGTGGATGTTTCCCCGCGCATTTAAACGAGAAATCTCGCTCTTTGTTCGCGCGAAGAGGCCGAGTTACCTCGGGGAGGGACGCGTGCGCGGATTTTCGATCAAACGAATATTCCCCGCGGATAAAAGGACGACGGGGGAGCGGAGCGGGCCGGAGGGACCCATAATCGGTAATAGGCGGGATGTCCTAAAAATATCGGCCCATCGACGAGCGAAATTCCAATAGCGTCATTCACGAGGAGTGCACGAAAATATTCGCGGAGGCAGGCAGGCAGGCAGCCGCCGTCACGACATGCATGCTCCGACGCAATAAATTCGTTTTATACGGCGCTTCGACAGGCAAAAAAGGCGCCACCGGCATAAGTTATGAACACTTCAAAATCGCGTACCAGCAGCGCAAGGAGAGGCGGCGGGCGGGCGGGGATCGAGCTTAGCTGCACGAATTTTTTCGTCGAGGTCCTTCGCGGACCGCGCGCCGTCGGGAAAAAAGGCGTGCTCCGAACGCCGTTTATCTGCGGAAAACGCGCGTTTCTGACGAGATAACGAACGAGAATATCCGGTTCGGCGCGAGGGTGATAAGCATTCTCCACGAAGTCAAACGATATGAAAGAACGATGTCTAAAAACCGACATATTTTTTTAGTCTGAATGACAATTTTAGCGGAACTATATCAAGTTTCTTCATGCAGCAAGCTCAAGCAAGTTTAATCTTCATATAAAACTGGATATTCTCGCTTATATATGGAAATATTTGAATTAACACTAATATATTTTTCACGTACAGATTTAATTTTGATTTTAACCGATTTCGGCGCCGAAACAGCGATAATAGAAATTTAAGACACGATCAAGATGAAAGTAAGAGGAAATTATATGATTAGAATTGAAATTGTACCTATTTTCGCCACCTCAGCTCCTGCTATGTTATGGAATCAAAGATTTCACACAGGGTCAAAATTTCAACTCGGGAATGACGATCGAAAGGTCCGAAATAAAATACGCTGTACGAATCGCGCGAAAATCGCGAGGGAAAAGCCATTATTAAGTAAAAATTAATTAAAATAGGAATGATTCGCGACACGAATTCCGCGATATAAAGCATTGTTCGTGACTGTACCGCGAATATCCTCGAGCGAGCGGGCGAGCTGACGAACGAGGCCGAAATAGTTTAAATGTCGTTTTGAAATATTTCGCCCGCTTTCGGCATTGTTTCCGGCCGTATAATTACTCGGCTCGCGTCGGGCTCGATTAATACGGCCGATACGTACATAATATCCCGTCATTTTCGATTTATATCACATTATTAATTTACATTAGATCTCCGATTCATGAGCGTAATTATCATTTTCACGAGCTATTAATTCTAATCATCATATGCAAATCGTCGAATTAAATGCTACGCTCCTCCTCCACCGCCTCCGCCTCCACGTCGCCGTGATGCGAACGCTCGATTTCGCGATTCCATGACGTCGTGTCGACGGCCGCCGGCGGGAATATATGTACATTGTGCGGCGCGTGTACTATTTAAAAGGCTGAAAAGCGAGCCGTTGCTTTTTATTACCGCGACCTCCGGCCCTCCCCCCGCGTCGGAAAGAGGTCCCGAAGATTAGACGACGATTTACCATTGTCGGCGCGCCGCCACGGCGGCGGATACCCGCTACGTGCCTTTTCAACGTAATTTCCTGCTTCTCCTATTTTCCACCCTTCGTGCCTGCGTGCGCCCGTAAGGGTCAAGTGTTAAGCAGCAAACGATTACAGGTAGTATCGATCTGTAATGGTCTCGGGGAGTATTCGAGGCCGCTGCGGTCGCACGGGGAATGCGCGCGTTTATACGTGGCACTTCGCATTGGATATCGCGGACGATAATTCGTGATAATCGCGAGCTGATAACGGCGACCGGTGCTTTCGCGTTCCGTTGGTCCTTTGGACGCTTCGCGGGATTCCCCGATCATTCTTAATAATCCATTGATTCCGGTATTTTAGTTTGGAATTTTACCACCGCTTTATTAGGACGGCTGTTTTACATATGTATGTCAGATAGATTACATTTCACTTGTCTTATTTTATCACGCATATATACGCACACACAGGTGTGAATATTATTAGATTCCCAAAGTTTGTTTTGGAAAATGATTTTAGTTACACGATAAATAATGTTGATTGGATTTTCGCGAAAGAGAAGAATGAGAAATGGGTTGAAGCAAATGCTCGATTTATTCGCGATCTCGCGGATTACGCGGATCCCCGTGCGAGATAATCGGTTCGCGATATCGGTCGAGACGTATCGGGATGGAACCGGCGCCGGCGTCGCCACAGGTCGTCGCCGCGTCAGAATGAAGGGACCTCGACGGAACAGAAAATGAAAACGGCGGGCCATTTTGCCAAAGGAACGACAGCCGGATGACGTGAGCGAGCACGAGATGGGACATCTGCCGACTCTTGCACGTCTACCGCGCGGCGCATCGCGAAATTATGCAGCTGGCATTTTCTCGCAACGGACGGGGAGGG
>NW_014558991.1:303466-310740 GCF_001313825.1 Dinoponera quadriceps
AGGGGGGGGGGGCCACACAATGTAGGAAGAGTCAAGGGGATGGCGGCACGACTCGATGGAACTTTATCGTGACGGCTCCTTCAAATCGTAATGGCTGCACGCGCAGTTTACGGCGGAGGTCTATCTCGTAAATATGCATCTCCGATGACGTCACGATCGAAATGCACTTGGAGGATGCTGGATGCGGTTATAAACTTTTTAAATTCAGACACCGTTTACGGCGGGAACGGGGGAGAGTGGAACTTTATCGCGATCGCGAGACGCGCGAGGGTTGGCTATTTCAATTTTTCCCGTATCTGTAAATATATACCTTAGAGCAGACGCGGCAAATGGCGAAAAGGGGGGACACGGTCCGTGCGGTTCCCTCGAACTCGCTTCCGTGCATGCCGTCGTCGTCGTCCCGGATATTTCCCATTTATTCGGAATCTCTCGAATCTTCCCCTCACATCCTCACGCTGAACACCTCCGCGTCCATGATTCGGATTAATTCTAATTGGTCAATTATTCACAGAAGGTTATTTAAGATGATCGGGAAGAGAAATCTGGATATATTTTCACATAATAAAAGGGCAATATACGTCGTCAAGTTTTTAAAGTTTGAAAAAACTATGGAAGATTAAAAATAACATGTAAGAATATATAATAAATAGACAAAGTAATTTCAATGCATTTACTTGATTTCTTTATAATTTCCTCGCGTCGAACGTTACGTGTTAAGGTCGATAAAGATTAGACCATTGTAAGGAAGCGAAGACGAACACTTAGAGCGATCCGTTAAAGCTCGAAAGTACAGACAGTTAAATGTCAGAGCTGCTAGACCCCGCCTTACGTCGTTGCGCGCGGGCAAGGGGGTAGAAAGAGAGAGGGAGAACCGGTAGCAACATAACGCGCGGCGAAAATGGGTCCCTGGTTGCCGTGAAATGAGAAAGAATCGACTCCCGGATAGGTAGGGGAGGGTTTTTCACCCAGGGTGCAGTAAGCTATCCGTTGGTAAGGTGGTAAGGGCACGCCTTGGGGAGTACTTTCGAAGTGTCTGTTCCTCGAAGGAGAGAAGGAGAAAGAAAACAGCCGCCACACGCGCGAGTCCGCAGGGTGGAAGGAAGGAAGGAAGGATGGAAGGAAGGAAGGGTTGTCGGCCGGAGAGAGAAACCCATGAAACGCTTTTACGTCTTAGTAATTGAACTCTCCGCTATGTGTGCGCGGGAAAAGGAGAGGAAAGAAAGAAGCAGGTTGAACCGGCCGAAGGGTCGTGAATATCGTTGGCAAAAAATTTCCGAGCGCATAAGGGCTCACGTTTAAAGGCGACGAGGGTTGCGAGAGGCCATCGGCGAAATAAGAACTAAAGTTGGACCTGAAACACGAATAGGGGAAGGGCCGGGGAAGGGGATGAGAGGGTAGCCCTGAAACGAGGTCACCGTGAGCGTCACGTACGTAGCGGTACCAGGGAGCTTGTAAAGGCGCCCGAAGGACCGCGCTTGGGCGGCGCACCTTCGCGGCCGGGCACGTTGATGGTGCGCGGCATAGCAGAGTCGAGGTCGGCGCATGGATATACCGAAAAGTGGTAGAAGGTGGCTAAAGGCAGGGAACGTGTGTTCGGCCGCGAGACGTGCGCGGAATGCGTCGTGCCCGCCGCAAAACGCTCTGTCACGCGACTCTTTACCCGTGTATGCGCTGCTGTGAACCGGCCCGACACAGGCAAAATAGCGTTCGAGACTCCGTGTGCCTCCGTGGATGTAACGACACGGGGGTTTAGCCACGGAAACCAGTGCACGTCGTTTCGTGCACGGGGTGTATCGAGGGAGGAAGAAGGAGGAAGAAGGACGGAGGGATTTTTTGCCAGACAGTATTGTCAGAGCACCGGGAGAAATCCTACTACGGTTGCAGTAGGTCATTTTCGACCTTGAGCGTCTCTCCTTCTGGTCTCAACCCCGAAAAATAAAGCAGCAGCAATATTAATCATTGACATTACACCGTCGGAAAAAAAAGTGAATCACGTAAAAGCAATCAATTATTTTCCAACGTCTCGAATCAAGTAATATTTTTCTCAATTTAAGCGTCTCGCCGAGTCCCCCGACGCGAGAAGAAACGGGCGAGCGCGGATGGATCGGTGTTAATCGCGGTGTTTCAATCTTCGAACGTTAAACAACATCCGCGCCGCTCAAGGCGTCCCACAGCACCGGGCGCGGACGAGTCTCTTGTTATTATCTATTTACACCGGCGTCGGGCCTTAATTTTCGACGTCAAATAACCCGGTAATTAAGCCCAGCATCGCAACGGAGAAGACGTCAGTTTCTTCTCGAGCCCCCGTCCCGTCTCAGCGTCGAGCTCTGTAGTCACGGCGGCGAAAGCGCGCGACTTCCGATACACCCTATATAATATGTACCACGTAGTACCGGTAAACACGCGTATACGTGAGCGTGTATGGCTGTGCACCTGCACGTGTGTACACCCGCTCATGTATACCTATGTACACGAGCGTACCTGGCTATCTACTCACCGTGGGCAACGCCACTTCGCGTGATCCCGTGGGACCGGCGGCCGCCGCACCCTCTGTACACCCGTGCGCCGCCATCCTATACACACCGCTGTCGGATAAACCGCTTATTTTATTCATAAACCCACAACGCGGAATCAATATTGCACCGTCGCAACCCTGCACGCTCGAGGAGAGAGAGACGTCGTCAACGACGGCGACACGTCCGCCAGCACCACGACGACGTCGACCGGGGGAGGATCAGGGAATGCGGGCGGCGGACGTTTAACTCAACCCTCTCTCTTGCCCTCGAACTCGCTCGTTCTCTGGCCCCTGTTACCCTCGTGTTACCCTCGCGTTACCCTTCCGCGAGCTCTCGCTCCTCCCCCTTCGCCGCATCATCCCCCTGTCCGTCCCGAGGCTTCTGTCTGCGCCCGCCGTCTCTCTGTCGGACCTAACGCGGTGGAATGTAGGGTGAAATTAGTCCTTAGCCCCCGGTCTGATCCCGTGGAACGCGATGTCCATTCTGTGACAGGACGTATCCAACGGGCCGGCGGTATTTCGCGTGCTGAAGCGCAGGCATTGTCCGGCCGATATAAATGTCATCGAGTCGGGACGATCGCGACGTTCCGACGGGGAGTAGAAAGAGTAACCGCGCCCTCGGACGCTTTTTGCGGCCTGCCGGGGGAATTGATACGTCCGCGGGGAGGGAGGCGGACACGCCGTCGACGAATTCTCGCGTTGACGCGATATCGAGATCCGCGAAAAACCGCTGGAGTAGCCGTCCGTCCGTCCGTCCACCGAGAGTGGTGTATCCGCGACAATTTGTCAATAACGCCGGCCGCTTTTGCGTATGTATATATATTTGAGACCGCGCGCTCGCTCTCGAACTGTGCAGCTCGGAAATCCTTATCCCGCGATGTGAAGCTCTCGCTATCGCACACACGCGTGCCTCTTTCTCACGTCGCGTATCGGAGTCGTGCACATTCGACCTGGAGACTGGCGATCGATTCGGTATTTGTAAAATGTTTTACCGCGTGCCAAACGTTTTCTTGAATGGAATATCACCGGGAAGAAATTTCCACAACACGCACGAAGAGTCGGAGCAGATAGATTTCCGAGTAGAGAATTCACACTGGGCGAGCGAGAGAAATCGCTGGAATTTTTCCCGCGCACGCGACTGCCCTCGGTATCGACAGGCCCGGGGTTAATGCAACGGCGGTGCGAAAGAGAGCTAATGAGACACACGCGGGTCTCTGGTAAAGCTCAAACAGCGTGTCCGCCGCGCCGGGCTGAAAACTGAAATTGTCCCGTACTTGAACCGGCGCTTCTGTGCTTTCAGGTAATACCCGGTAACACGAACACGTATTTGGAGTCCAAGCACGAGCTGGAGCCGCCTCTGTGGGCGAGCAAGATCCGTTTTCTGCCCTACAGCTATCACAGGCGGACGGTTTGCATGCGGGTCGAGCTCTACGGGTGTTACTGGAGCGGTAAGCTGTTTGCACTCGCCAATTTTCGTGAAACTTCCCGCGGACCGGTACACCCGCCGGACTGTCCATTAACCCTGATACCAGCGCGGCCAGAGCAAATTTGCTTTTCAAAATCTTGCTCGTATAATTCCGTTTTCGCCCGGGAATCGAATTAGCCACGGGCGCCGAATAAGGGGAGCCCGCTCGCTCGCCCTCTCCTTCTCCCTCCCAATGCCGGAAATCGGATGAATCATTAGCACCCGAATGGTTAGATCGGTACAACGCGCGAAAACGCTCGCGTAAGCTCGCGCGCGCAGACTTTGGGGAAAATCGCAGCGCAGCGCGGGAGACGCGGGAAAAAGGAGAGGAGCGAGATTTTCAATCTGCTCGTGCGAGAGCGACGACGGCGCTTCAAATACCCGCGTGTATGTGATCTTCCGGATTAGACGTGAAATATTAATACGGTCAATGTAACTAATTTCGCAACTCGTGCGCCTCCCCGTCGCTTTCTCGCGAATTGATGAAAATCCAGCGACGCGCGTATACTCACTCTCCCCGAACGCAAACGTTAAAACTTTTATTAGAAGACACCGTCTCGACGTGAAACTTATATCACGCCACTTTTGCGATCTTTGTACATCTCGCACGTCCGTGGAGAAGTAGTCGGCAGCGCGGCGCGTTGTAACTCGCCCGTGCGAACAAGCCGACGACGGTCCGACGGTCGAACGAGGATGAGGGAGGGATCGAAGGGTCAACATAGTGTCTCGACTTCTCTCCCTTGGCCGCAGACGGCGTGGTGTCCTACTCGATGCCCCAGGGCGATAAAAGGGGCAACGGATGGGAATTCTTCGACGCGACCTACGACGGACACTGGGACGGCGAGTTGCGCCGTGGCCTGGGTCAGCTGACGGACGGCAGAACGGGGCCCGACAACTTCAAAATGGGATACTACGATAACGATCGCTCCACCCAGGGCTGGATAGGCTGGCGGAATGACACCCGCAACCAGCCGGTCGAGATCAAGTTCGAGTTCGACAAAGTGCGGGAATTCTCCGCCGTCCACATCTACAGCAACAACCAGTTCACCAAAGACGTTCAGGTCGGTAGCGTTCAGATTTACGTTGTAACTCTTGTCTCTCGGAGGGGGACGGCGAAAATTCGCGTTGCCGATTCGCGGGGAGGTGAGAGAGCTTGTTGGGTTTCCGTCGAAGCGGCGGGAGGACGCGGTGCACTCCGCTTCTTCAAGCCTCTCCGTCGAGTTGATCGTTCCGCTCGCGATTTCCGTCGCACGACGCGCATCTCGAGAAGAATCCACGTGATCAGAGAGGAGCACGCGATGCGCCGCTATATCGAATTACTTCTCCAAGCCGAGGAGAGATCCCTCGCGAACTCGTTGACGCCTTGAGGAATCGTTTACCTTCGCTTTAGCGACGTTATTCCTTAGTCCTCGCCAGGAATGCGCAAGCAGCGTCGATCAACACTCGCTCGCCATCCACGGTTCCTCGTGATCCTCCTCCACCTTTTACCGTCGGCCTCTCTATCTCTCTCTCTCTTGCCTGGTCGTCGCACGACGGCATCTGGTCGGCGGAAGATGCAACCCCTCTCTCTCTCCTTGCCTCTCTTCCTCCCACCCGCCTCTCCCTCCCCCCTTTCTCGCTACTACCACGCTTGATTGAATATTCCACTCGACGCTTTATCAGGCAGACGCCCGTTGAATATCAATACACCGTGGAACGGCAATTCCGGCAGTTTGATATCTGCCACCGCGGTCTCGCTTGCGATGATCGCGTTGAGTCGGCTATTAGCCGCGTTATTTCGCGAGGAATCCGGCGAATCTCAATGGGGAATTCATGCACACGTTACAGAGCGACATACGTCGCCCGGTTGGAATTCAAACGCTGAAAACGTTGATATCAGCGGCGCGCGCGACGGTTTTGACGTAATGATTATTGCGATTTTATTGGGCCGTTCGACGGGACGCTACGAACGGCGGAAAATGATTCCCGATTTCCCACGCGCGGTGTCAGCCGCGATTTTTCCGTTCGTCGAATTATTATCAGAGGAAGAACACCGAAGCCGACATACCGTTTTGTTTTCGGGCTCTGAAGCCCCGTTGGAGATATAAAATCAACATTTAAGTGAATAATTGAAACAATCACTTTACTGTCAAGTGATTTGAAAAGTTCAAGACCGACACTGTAAACTAGCATTGTGAAATAAACTACACTTAACGCTAGTTTGTTAGTTGAATTTTCATCAGAAAATAGCTCGACAAGAACTTCAGCACGACGAAAAATCAAACGACGCTAATAACACAACCGAGCGCGCTTGCAAACAGAAACTGCCCCACTTTGGCTGCAACTTCTGTACACAGTAGATGAAGTTCATGTTTTGTCCGACAAAGTTCAATACTTTACAGTCGAGAAACATAACAGTTTATCATACCTATGTCAGTTTTGATGTTTTTTTTCGACTATTTTTTCCGTTCTTTTTTTTCTGACCCCGAATAGGCGCGAGAAATATTTTCGGCTTCGCGTCTTTCGAGTTTTCTTGGATCACCTCTAAAGCCTCTCCGCTCTCCTTCATTAGAATTCCTCAAATAATTAGGGCACCGCGTGAGGATTCCTGATTGATGAAACACCGTTTCACAGTCCGCCGTTAAGGAAGAAACGAGAAGGAGTGAGAGAGCGTACACTTAGAACTTAAAAAGAGATAGATATACAGTTAAGATTTGGTGGAAGAAAGACCAGTTATGTCCTGTTCCCACTTGAGGAACTCTATCCTTCACGAGTCATTAGCGCGCTGGCAATTTCGCGTTTGCGCGAAATCGCAATAAGTTGGCGGTCGGTTACGAATATCAGTGTAACTGTCATGATCGAGGATAGATGCGCGGAATTCTCGGCAACGAGATCTCAACAACGGCTCGTCGGCGAGGTCGGCCTTGATAGCCCGCGACGTAAAACCCCCCCGTCCATCCTCTCCGCCTTCGTGTTTCGTAATTTCAACTTTTGCTCGCGAAACTTAACGAGGGAAGCGACGGAAAATTCGAGCGGGAGAGATACTTGATGGAGGAAAAACAATTCCCGGACGTTCCTTGAAAGAGAGAGAGAGAGAGAGAGAGAGAGGCAGGTAGCGAAACTTTTCGTATCATTCGCCATATCCGTGATTCAGCGCGCGCGCAAATCGCACAGTCGCGGAAATGAGTTCGCGGGCGCGATGCCCCGCCAAGTGGATTCCTCGCGCTCACGAGGAGTTATAATTCGATCCGTCGTTGTAATTTCCGTTCGGCCACAAATCGTGACCTCCCGCGCCCCCCCCCCCCCCCCCCCCCC
>NW_014558991.1:310768-373556 GCF_001313825.1 Dinoponera quadriceps
CGTGCCCCCCCGCGCCCCCCCCCCCTCCCCACCCACGTCGTCGATCCGATGATCCGATAGGATTATGATGGTCGGCGGTGATTTGCATACAAGCTCGCGCGCGCGCACACTTTTATCGCGTATCGAAGTTATAATGCACTTCCCTCGCGGAGAGGAAGAGAGGATGCGAAGGACAACGAGGAGGAGGATGGGAGACCGATTCTCGGTCGCTACGACGCGAAATTAGCGATAATGCCCATTATCGCGCGGGATATCCGGTAGTGCGAGAAGGAAAAACGCGGGGATAAAGAGGCAGGCCGGGAAGGAAGGCGGATAAACCGTCGTCGGTAATCGCCGTATTACAACGGTCGTATCCGCGCGCTTTGTGACGTCACACGGAAAATATGGGGAGCTCGCGAGATCGGCGACGACACGCCGCGTACATATTGCATGTTTCATCATACCCGAGACAAATCCGCTTTAAACACACGCACGCTCGCGTATTCTGTCATATGCTACAGTTCGTTTAGAGGTCCAACGGCGCGTGCGGTGAAATATGCATGGGAGATTATTGAATGCTGCCAGAAACGGAGGATCCGAATTTTGATCCGGGTAAAATTGCCCCGAGTATAATTCTTCCGCGCCGGACTCGCACGGCGCGACGGCGGGGGAGGTGAGGTAATGGGCGTACGGAGACGCGGATTACGCCGGGATGATACTGTGTGTCGGCCGGAAATTCGATTAATAACGATATCCCCCTGATTGAGAAACATTTGCCGTCGATATCTTTCGTCGAGCTTATTTGTTTACCAGCGAGACGAAATTTCAATATTGACGACTCACGCGACCCGAGGAGCGTGAGTCAGCCCTCCTCGCCGATTTATCCGCTCGATCCGCTCGACGAATAATTTTCTCAATTGTTAATACTGTAAAATCTGTCATATCTCATACTCAACGTATCCCTTTGCTGCCACCATAACTAACAAATTTGCTATGCCAGTAAAATATTTGCTTCAATGTAGTGCTTATGTATATTTGTAAAGTGTGAAATACTTAAAGCATTTCGTATATATTATTGGCGAGCAACCAATTGTTTTCTTATGGTCTGTTATTGTAATTTTGTGCACAAAAGAAGGTTTTCTGCTGTTGTTTAAATTCATTTCGCAAGCAACAAAATCGGGGTTAACATATTTCGCGAGCAAATAATTAGAAACAAATTCCTGTAATGTTGTTACGCCGAATTCCATCGCTATTTATATATATTGTTCCACTAACTTAATCTTCTTAATAAAAGTATCATTTAAACGACCAGTAAAGCGAGAAATTTTAACTATGGCAACATTTTATGAACAAATAAAAATATTAGTTAAAATCGGTTCTGCTCATTTTATTCCGCTAACTTGTGAAACGCAGCTCGCGGATTCTCTGAATAGCAGGGCCGCTTTTGGGACTACCCGCCATTAGTTGGACCATTTTTCAACGTAGAAACCGTCACAAAACCGCCCAATGTTTTTCAGCGAGAGTTAGCCGGACGATTACCGGCGAAAATCGAAAAATTTCGCCGCCGTCCGGAGATAGAGAGAATAGAATAGAGATAAAAAGAGAGAGAGAGAGAGAGAGAGTGAGGTAGAATGCGAGGGGGGGGGGGCGTAGTCATGCGTGCACGCGTACCGCCATCGTGAATATTTCGCACAAAGCGCAAATACAGTCGCGAGCAATCCAGTATAAACGCGGTATACTCTTTGATGCTGGGTTCAGTGATCACCCTACCAAACATCCCCCATAGTATTCGTATTACGATTCAACTTCAGCCCAGATTCCCCCGGCGAATGCATATAAACTTTAATAGCCTGTTAAACGTAAATTAGAATGTAGCCGCGCGATGAAATTCGAGCGAGCGGGCTCGCTCGCTGTTGCGGGCGTTGGGAGGGCCGGAGAGGGGCCCAGGTACCAAGAGGGGGGGGGGGCGCCGGTGGTATTCCTTATCGCGGGGTCGCGCGAGCAGCACCCGCCGCGTCGGCGGGCAACATAAAAATGTGCGCACGCGAGATAAACCATAAATGGATTATATACTTTATAATCCGTGCTACACGCGGGTCGACTATACGACTACTATAACAATGAATCGGAATGGCGTTTACATACCGCGAAAAATCGTATAAATTCATACGGCGTATCGCGAGCGCGTAAAGCGCGCAATAAGTATTCGCGATAAACGCGGCGGCGGGGAACGCGTTTCAGTCTCTCGGCCGGCGCGCCGGTTATCGAAGGGTCCCGCGGAAAATGCGAGGAAATCCGACGTACAGGAGGACGCGCGTTC
Organism: Dinoponera quadriceps; assembly: GCF_001313825.1. Taxonomy (NCBI): domain Eukaryota; kingdom Metazoa; phylum Arthropoda; class Insecta; order Hymenoptera; family Formicidae; genus Dinoponera; species Dinoponera quadriceps. The sequence goes on from NW_014558991.1 coordinate 313,068, forward strand.
TCTCATTACCGCCGTCGTAAATCAATATCTTAGCCGCGAGTAGCCCGTGCTCGCGGAAGTACCGAAGCCTTCTCCGCGCGCGCATTGATACACCGAAGAATTATTACCGAATTTACGAGCGAGGCGCGTCCGGGAGGGAGGAAAAAAGAAGAGAGAGGGAGGGGAAGAAAGGGGGAGAAAGGGTGATAAAAAGCGAGCGAAAGCCCGCCGTCGCGGGCGCGCCGCGTGCTAATGGGTTTTCGATAACCAATTCGGATAATCGGCGCGCTGAAAAACCGACGGGACCGACTTCGGCTCTGAAGCCAATAATTACAAAGTCCCTCGCACGCGTATTAACGCTCCTCTGGCCGCTGCGAACCACCGGCGAACGTGCCGGGGTGGCGCGCCATAAATGCGCCCCGGTCTTTGATGCAGCGGTCGGCGGTCCTCCGGAACGGCCACGCGCCGACCTCTTCGTGGTCTCTCCGGGCCTCGACGCGGCACCTAACACCCGATCATCGTCCCCTCCTCTGGCTTCCCCTGCGCGTCGGAGGGTTTTATACACAGTCGGTGGTGGTGGAAGCGACGACGACGAGAACGTCGAGGAGGAGGACGATGACGAGGGTGATGCGCCGCTCGTAAACCTGAGCCTTTCACAATGCTGAAACGGATCCCTCTCTGGTGGGGGCACTCTCCCTCTCGATATCCCTGTGTGTGTCGCATCTTTGATATCCAAATAACATTTCCCCCTTCGAGCGGGGGAGCGCCAGCCGGCGAGACATGTCCGTCGTGAACGATAATAGACCGCGAAACGAGGGAGAGAAAGGGAGAAAAGCCGGCCATCAAAACGGGCTCGGTTGCGGCTCCGGCGGCGCTGGGAATCCGCGCGAAATCGCCTGCGCGCGGATCTTCCCTCCCTTTCTCTCGCGCGGAGGGTCGGGTAATTTTCCGGGGTAATTTTCCGGAGTACGCTCGTCCTGGTCGCAACGTTAATAAGCACGGGGGAAAGACGGATCTGCTTATTCGCGAAGAATGAATTTACCCGGGATTTCGTCGGGCAGGGTGCCGGCGAGCCGGCGGGCTCGTGGAGAGGAGCGGAGGAAGAGGAAGGGAAAAAGCGAGAGTTGTAGATGGATAGACTGAGAAAAAAGTGTTTGGCAACTGAAATCGCGCACAGTGAAAGAATTGTATAATCAGGAGAACCGTTTTTATAGTAAGCGTTATATGTATATCGCTTATAATTGCATTCTAAAATATAGCGTAACCCAACCACGCAGATGTTGGACTTCAAACACGGCTTGAAAAATCAGTAAAGAACGAGTAGAGAGGAGAGGATAGGGAGAGGCGGGGAGAGGGATGATCCGTCCGTTTGTCTGATATTCCGACGCCGGCGAGACGTTTCCTCTCATTCGGCGTAAGAGAACGGCGCGTCTCGTCAAAGTGCATAAATTCGCGTGATTGCCCGGGCCGCGTCGATGTAACGGTCTTCCGCGCGCGCATTCGCCGATTTTATTTACGAATGCTCTTTCCTCCCGAATCCGCTTCAATTTCGCCGGCGCGCTACGTGTTTGGCCGAACCAAGGCGCATTACCTATTCAGCGTAATGCATAAAACTCCATGGCCGGCTAATGGAACGAAATGGAATGTGTACGCGCTGTCATAATTATTCTAGGAGCCTCCCCTAATACAGCTCGAGCGGGCGGACGGGCTTGAGCGAGCGAGCGAGCAAGCAAGCGCGCTACCATCTCGTTTTTCGCGAGCCGCATCTGCAGCTCGATAACGCCCTGCCGATAAATTACATTTATCCGCGAAATTCCACATCCTCCGACTCGGGCATTTATTATCCTCCCTCCCCCGCTTCCCCGCACTCCGTCCCTCGAAGCGCTCTCCCGCGCTTCTTAATACCAAATTACGCACGAAATAGTCGAAAAATGTCGGTCGCGCGGATGTGCTCGCCGACGGATACCGTCAGGTTTCAGCGTCGAGACAATTCTCTTCCACCCCCCCCCTCCCCCCGACATACTTCGTCGTTTCACATAATTACCCGCGTTTTCCGGAGTACTTGCGATTCGCGTCGGGCGTATTTCTTTTTTCACTTCTTCCGAAACGACGCAGCGCGACGTAACGATGATGTAATCTCCGTCGCACCTGGAGAACCGATCTCTCTCTTTCAGCGCACTTTAAAACAGGATTTACCTCCGCATCGAGAGCGTTGCGCTTCGTTCTACATATTACATCCGATAAGCCGAGCGATTCCGCCCGTTCCGTCTGACCCCTCGCCACCGCGCCCACGTGCTGTGCACGCACTGCTGGGATATGCACACGCGTATCGCTATCTCACTCTCTATCTCTCTCTCTCTTTTTCCTTCTCGCTCGTATCCTACCAGACTTTCGGCAACAGCAGCAGCGGCAGCGTAGCACGGAGCGACCGTGCAAACGAGTTTTATGGCGAGCTATCTTCATGCACCACCTACACGACGCGCAAGGTGTATGTCGATACTACCTGGGCTGCCGTTACCACCGGGTTCCGCGTCTACCCGCCGCGCGTATCGCTCCCCGCCGCCATTGTCGCGAGATAAACCTCTGGAAATTGGATTTACATGACGCGGATTAGGATAACCGAATCCGATAGGCCGACTGCCTGTCTACCGCGTCATTGGAAATGCATTCCCGGCGCCCTTGCGCGACGGCGTGTGCAAAATACGAGACGAGAACGAGAAGACGCTCTCTCTCTCTCTCTCTCTCTCTGTGCGTGAGTGCGTGAGTGGTTGCGTATATGTGCGCGTATGTCGGGAAGGAATCCGCGACAGCGCTTTATTATCTCGCGTTCCCCCGTGTTCGCGCAGCAACGACGCCGTCGGTTTCCGTTGTCAGGCGAGTCGGCGGTCTCGGCGCCGTGGAAGCGATTAGGAACGGGTTAGGAGGGAAAGACTTCGCGGGAAAATCTGTCTTTGAACTCCGTCGGAGTCACGGTAATGCGAAACTTCCTCGATACGCGCGGCCTTGCCACCCGCGAGAGATTTCTTTTCTTTTCTTTTCTTCCAAAAGACACGTTTAACTCTCTCTCTCTAAATTTCCCGGAGTAAAATCTCGTTCGAAACAAGTGGAAATTCAGTTGAAAAGACGGCGAAGATAGTACCGTTATTTGGAGTAACAAAAGTAAACGTTTCACTTAAATTAAAAAATTCTTAAGGTAAGGTCGGCTTGTAAATTAATTTTCGTAGGAATTTTTTCAAGTTTTAGGCGGAGTATGCACATTAGATCCGCCCTTCAATTCCGAATGAAAATATTCACCCGGCGATTCCGAGTGGAGAACTCACTCTGTATGAATGAAAAGTCACTCGAATCTGAGCGACTCGGTTGTCGCACGGCTTTTCAAGTGGGATTTCGCTCGCAAAAGAATTTCAAGAGTACCCCGGACTCATTCCTCAATTTCGAGTGAAAAATATTCACTCGACGGTTCAGCGTGGGGAATTCACTCCGTGTAACTCTTAATAAAAAATCACCCAGGTTTCGGTGGCTCGGCTGTCGCTGGACCGTTCGAGTGGGATTTCACACTCGAAGAAATTTCGAGAGCAGTTCCTGAAGAAATAAGTGTACGCCCGAGGATATCCGTCGCCGGGGGTCTCCGTCGGCGGGGAGATTCTTTTTTTTACAGGTGGCCGTATCTTTATTATTAAATACATTCGGGTAAATCAAGTACCAAGAGAAACTTACTTTATCGCTCGGTGAACTCGCCCGATGGACGGGGGTAACTCGGTAACTTTTAGAGAGCCGTCGCTTTACAAGCTCTTACGTGCGGTTCCGCGCCGCTATATACCCTGACAATCAACTTTACGCGATATGATATTCCCCGCTCCAATTCCGGCGAAATACGGCACACACAGAATTCCTCGACAAATTACTCGGTTCCGCCAGTCCGCCGCCACCACCGTCGTCGTCGTCGGACTCGGCGCGTACCCACCTAGCTAGCTAAGATGGAAGGCATCCACGAGCGTGCTCGCGCGCGGCAACGGAGAGTCCGACGTCCACTTAAGAACCCCCCACGGAATTATTCAACATTAATCGAAACTTACGGAATTCCAGATTATCCGCCGGCGTCGCGCGCGCACCGTCGTCGTCGGAATATTCGGAATTTCAAATGGCCCGTGACTTATACGAATATTCAACAGGCACTTCGCACACTCGGCGCGCCGTTTGTACACGAGACCGTTTCGGGCAATCGTCTCCGCCGTTGCGCTTTCCCCGCGCAACGACGTTTTCGCAAGATGAAAACTCGATTACGTCCGCGCGTCACACGCTGTCTTCGCGGATTCTCGTCGCCCTTCCGCGTGGGAAGAAACGGATCGATACGAGGCTCTACGTCCTTCCACCCATCCATCCTACCTTTCCTCCTTCCTTCCTTCCTTCCTTCCTTCCCTCCTTGCTCGCTCTCCTGTCTCCGCGACGTCCGGCGAACTTCGACTCACGTGTCAACGCGGTGCGCGTAATATATTTTTACGTCGACTGTTTTATAAAGAGGAAAAAAAGGGGAGGGGGCGGAAGGGGGGGAGTAAGAACGGATCGTAAAGCTGAGATCGACGTCGAACGGCATGGGGAACGTGTATATATATATATATATATATATATGTGTGTGTTACATAGATGCAATCTCGATACACTTCCACCAACAAAAAGCGACCTCACGGATAATACCGCGCGGATAATAGTTGATTTATGGTCAGATCATATACTCCATCGAACTTTAGGGACACATTAAACTTTTATAACGTCCTCAAAGGCACCGGGCGGCTTCTCGCGAAAGAGAAAGAGAGAAGGGGGGGGGGGAGAGGAGAGCGTGATCCGCCCCCACTTTGTCGGTAAATCTTCTTCGAGCGGTGAGGTTTTCGAGTCGACTCTATCCATCAACGTCCCGCACCCACGCGGGTATCCATTTTACCTAATATCCACCGGCGTAATCCGTTTTATTCCATATCAGCCCGAGTTACTCGCTTAACCGTAGCAGAAATCATTTTTCCCCCTCGCTCCGGCCCGCCGCCCGTTGTCGTTCGCAGTTAATCACGCAAATTCGGCGATCGATGTCGCGATCGATTCTCCAGTAGGAAGCGGAGGAGGAGGCGCGATTTCCTCCAGCGCAATCCCCATCGACCCCAATTTCGCCGAGGCGCCACACACAGCTCTCTCGCAAGGGCTTGCATTCCGTGACGACGAAATTCCTTTCCTGTCAGGTCGTCGTCCGTGAATTTACGAGCGCGAAAGTAGTCAGCCCTGAAAAATGCTATCCGCGGTCAAAAATTTACGGGCGCGCGATGCGGTTGTTCAGCAGGTGAAAAAGTAGCTCGGAGAGGCGGAATAGGAATTTCGCTGTTGCGAAATATGTACTGTGTTTCCTCTTTCATGCCGACGAGGCACTCATGCGAGTAATACGTACGATAAATTTCGCCGGGCCCGCGCGCTTATTCATTGCGTAATTCGTACTATTATCCCGTTCGTCTTAGAGCTTAATAAATATCGCGACCCCGGCTTCATTGCGGCGACCCCCCGCCGGTCGCGCGTAATTACTTTCGCCTAATTACTTTTACTTGTTCGTACATCTATTCATGCGACTTTTTGGTGTGTGCTTTCGACACTTTTTCGAGTGGAATCCCACTTGAGAAGTAACGCGACAGCCCAGTCACTCGAGTTCGAGTGAATTTTTATTCCTGTTCAGAGTGAATTCCCTGAATTCTCCGAATCGTCGAGTGAATATTTCCATTATCATCCAAGTTCTCAGTATCGAGATTGAAGAGTTAATCTTCGATGTACACTCCGCGCAGTCGTGTATAATTTAATCGATTTAAGCATGCGCTCATATGAATTGGGAATCCACTTTAAGAGCGACGTTCATCTAATTTCGATTAAATTAGTCGATCTGACTGATAGCGAGTTGAAATATGAATATTTTCCTTTACCTTGTAAATTTCAGTGAAATATTCGCTCGTACGATTTCGAGTGCCAGTATTTTTATCGTTGCTCCGAGTGTATTTTCATTAATTTCCAGCGAGATTTCACTCCAAGAAATATGGAGAGCGCATGTATCGACCGAATCCTACTCAAGGTCCTCAACTGTTCCAACTCGGGTGTTACAGGTGTTCTCTCAGATCGATATCCTCTTCAGCATCGGCGGCAAGTATTACACGGGCAAGCCCATTACCTTCACATACATGGAGGACAAAATCTTCGAGTCCTCACGGAATGTCACGATCAAGCTCCATCACCGAGTCGGAAAATTCGTCAAGCTGCGACTGCACTTTTCGGATCGGTGGATCATGGTCAGCGAGGTGACCTTCGATTCCGGTGAGTCTTGTTTATTCTCTGTATATTTATATCTCGTGGTAAACAAGCGATATATGTTATCAACGTATCTCCATCAGATACACAGAAAAAAGAGAGAGAGAGAGAGAGAGGGAGAGAACAGAAAAGGTGAAATGCGTCTCTCTTTCGCGTTGAAAATCGTCTGTTAGTCTTTTATATAAACGGGAAAATTGTTCTCTTTCTCTCTCGAGTAACCATTAAGCTCTCGTCTCGCTTATCTCGACGCAGGAAATGATAACTCCTAATGGAACCCTTTAAAATGTAGGGAGCACGACGAGACGTATATCAAACTTAGAAAACTATGCGTCGCCCTTTTACGCGCCGCGCCGCAAGAGAAACACGAGGTCGTACGCGCACGGAAGCGTAATACATATGTCTTCCCTAAGAAATTTATGAAACTTTATCGCGCAGTCGACTCACGTGGGCGCGCCACAGAGTGAGCGCGATACAAGCGTGGTTGAAATTAAACAATCTGGAGTTCCCGTAATCGCGATCCGTCCGTAACGCAAACTAGGCCAATAGAAATTTATTTCGTCCAATCGGGAGAAAGAGAGAGAGAGAGAGAGAGGGAGAGCGCGGGAGAAACGACGCGCTAGGCTAAAAGAGACGGCGCGATCCGTCATTTAATTTCACTGAATCCATCATTTCTACCGCGTCCATCTACCCCCGTGACAGCTTCCAGCGGGACGTGCCCGGCCCGAAATTCTGGAATACATTAAAAACCTTCGAACGAGGATATATTTCCGCGCTGATCCACGCCACAACGGACGAAAACAATGGTCCCGGGGATGTGGGGGCGGCAAGAGGACGAGGGAAAAAAGAGCCGTGGGACGTCGCATCACGACGGAAGTAGGGACGAAAATTTCTGTTCGTGACGCGAAATCGTTTCGCGGTACAAACCTTCCCACCGCGCGGAGAGACGGCAAGCGAGAGGAGCGAGAGAGAGATAGAGAGAGAAAAAGAGAGAGAGAGAGAGAGGGAAAGAGAAAGAAAGACAGATATACGAGAGGACGGAGTAGAGCGAGAGGGGGCTGTCAGCCGATGCGGAGAATGTATTTCTTTTTGTAATTCCGCCATTTCACTCCAATTCGGCGCAACCAAACCGCACCGCGGCAACCGCTACCACCCTCCTTCCCGCTCGCTCCCTCCCTCACCGTCTTTGCTCCCCCTTTCCCACGGACGATCGCCGCCTGTCAATCATCGAAAAAATAAATCTCGAGCTTGATTCTGAGTGATACGCGCGCGGTAATTGACAATGGCTTATCGTATATCTGCCAAGCAGCGATTTTGGGGACGACGGATGCCGGACGCGACTAAGCGAGACCCGGCGAGGACGGGCGCGAGAAGCCGAAGAGGCATGCAAATAATCTATAACGCGTCTCCTTATGCCGCGTTTCCCCTCTTTCTTTCTCCGTCTATCCATCTATCCGTCCGCCCGACTCTCGCTCTCTTCCTCCCACCGATTTTGCGACGTCGCGCGCACGGAAGACTCGATTCGATTTGGTGTTCACTCGACAGAAATCGACTTCCCCGCCGTTCACGGGCGGGAAGACGCGGCGCGACGCCACGTGTTAGACAGAGGGAGGCGCTTTATCAGCGGAAATATAAAATCGCGGGCCGCGTCTCCATATCGAGAGAGGCAGAGCGAGCGAGAGAACGCGGTGCGATTCTCGAAAAGCGACGACACTCCCTCCTCCCCTTGTACCCCCGCCGCCTCGGCGGTTCCCAGCGTTCCGTCTGATTTAACGCGGATTCGATGGAAATCGCATCTTACGAGGAGTTTACCCGCGTTTACAGTTTACGGCGGCGCGACTGCCGAATAAAAGAGGATTTATAATCAGGAGACCGGACGACGCCGGCGATACACGCCGCGCGAGCGTGAATACCGCCCGCCGAATTCATAACTCGCCACAGCAACTGTATATTTTGTTAAATGGACTAAACTTTGTTTGATAAAATTGCGTTCGTTTAAACAAAATCTCGTTGATCTTACCACTTTTTTTCTTCTCAGTGTAGAATGATTTGTACTAGTTTCTCGACTGTATGCGTGTGTATAGCTAAGCTCGAAATCGTGCAACTTTCGATCTATAAAGGGAATAATGAGGGAATAGTGAAGAATATATGACGCGGTATGTACGTGGGAAAGACAATCGTGCGATTTTATCGCGATTAAATATTTATTCGTATGCGCGCGTCCACACGAAACAATAATGCATGAAAATCACTCTGTATTATATATCAGTACGAGTCGCGCGGTAATATTTCATATGGCTGAATCCGGAGTTGAGGCTGAGTTGTGAGAGAGAAAAGAAGGGGGGAGAGGGAGGGAGATAGAGAGACGGGGAGAAAATATCACGACGGAATCTGCGGACGGCCCGTTGTTTTTCCAAATCATCAGAAATTAAACAGCCGCTTCTCCCCTCCGGGATTTTCATCCACGAAATTTCGCCGTGCGCGCGCGCACATAATATCATCGTGCAAATTTAACGGCTAGTCTTCACGCGTTATTGATCTCGCGCTCGAAATTAAGGTCGCCGATTCTGGGACATCTCGCGTAATGGAGGGCGAAATGGGGTGAGGTGGAAGGGAGCGAGCGAACGATCGAGAGAACCGCGAGTATGAATATTTCCAGAACGCTAAAACAAGCGGAATCAGGTCGCGGGGATCTTTCGCCGTCTTGATTGTAGCAGCGACCGTGCGCAGCACCGTGCCACTGCTGACTCGATTTACGGTATCGTTTATGTTTATCTAGAGACGTCGAAGGAACAAATCCCCTGACAATTGGGCCAGCGAACAATTACGCTCGCGAAACTGCAAAATCGCGCAAAGTTACCTCCGCCTTCGGAGCGTCCCCGTGCGAATTTTCGAGCAAGCGTCGCTCCGTCACCGTCGCGCGTTAAGACGCTCTTCCGCGAAAACGTAACGACGAGGAGCCTTCCGTTTCACCCGGGCGAACGCGAGTCGGCAAACGAGCGTGACTAAGCGAATTCGTAAGATCCGCCGATTAATGCCGCGCGAGTAACACATCCGCTTACCTCGACGGAAGACCGGACGTCCGCTGTCACCGTCATTTTCGCCGAAAACGCGCGTTCTCCTCCGACAATACAGTTTCCTGTTTCTATGGAAAATAAAACAAAAAAAAAGAATCGTTTATATTCCAACGAAAACCGCGGCCGCGTCTCGCGTATCACTATAAAATATATCAAAATATATGTCCTCGCTCTCTTTTTTCTCCCCCCCCCCCCCTCGAAGCTATCAGATTGATCAAACAGTTCGTTCGCTGTTTTAATAATGTAACAGCCGCGCACGAAAAAAACAAACGGATTTTTTAATCAATCTGACACACAAGGGAGTGTTGCGAGAACAAAGGAACAAATGGAAAATCGCCGACATCCACGAGCATAACCGTAGCCGCGCGTTAAATGTAATAAACGCGGGACGCACGAGGACGAGCAGGACGATGACGAGCCGCGGAGGAGGATCCTCCTCAAAGTGCTTTAATGCCGCTCGCGCGCATCTCGTGAATCCGATTCATAAAAAATTACACGGTAATCCGAATCGGGGTCGCGCAGTGCGAATGTCAGCCACGCGATACGCAGCGAAAGCGTGGAAACGCCAGTCACGAGATCGCGATTATCCTTTATCTTTTATTTAGCCTATTCGAACCCGGTGACTGTTATTGGAAGATGATAGCCAGAAGTCGGAATTTTCTCGAACTTTTCTCCTTCGAATTTTGTTCAACTTCCAATTGGAATTCGCTACCTTCGGCCACTAAAAAGAACTCATTATCTTTCAAATTAGCCATTTCCATTCATTGTCTTCATTGAATCGTTCTTCATTTACAGAATACTGGTAATTAATTGTCCATCCTCATCTCACTGTACGCTTTAGATGTCTATTATCTTTACTATCTTTGTAATCTGTACTTTTTATCCTAAGTTTATTTACTTTTAGCTTTTTTCTTCTCTTTTCTTCGTTCTCCAGCGGCGATTGTCCGCACACAGTAAAAAATGTTATGTTGAAAACGGTCCACTGAAATTTTATGTTACTTTAACAAAGTGAATATATTAAAAAGTAACATGTTAACAAGGTGAATATGTTAATTTAACGTTTTATTTGCGCACCTTTCAACATATTCCCCGTATTAAAGTAACAAGGAAATTTCAGTCGGCTTTAATTTCAGTAATTTTTACACAAAATTTTTTACTGTGTATATTTATGTCATATCGCTGCTCTTCCAGGAATTATTCTAGAGCATAATAAAGCAGACTCTTTTCTGACTCCATAAAAAACCAATATAAATTTTAATGTTTGCTCTTTCCTCTCGTACGATTTCATCATCTCTCCAGCTTCTTGAATATTGACTGACAATTCGCCGATAATGACTGATAAAATCGCTTGTACTAGTCACATATTCTACTCTGTAAATACTTTGTACTTATTACTTATTTTTCTTTTCCTTTTTTCTAAAAAGAAAAAAAAATAATAAAATTACTGTTACTATTATCATACCAATTTCTTTACAAGATGCACATGATGCTCCATCAGTTGTATCGATAGTGTAGGACGCACATGGTGCGCGTCGGTGTTTCGAGTAGGTTAAAGTCACCCTTCGCACATCTCCCCTACTTCGTGTCGGGAAAAAGCGGGAAGCCGCGCATGGAAACGGGAAGCTCTTTCTCTCGGAAGCAGGTGGGCGAGAGTCGTCGAACGACCGTGGCGCGATGCGGAACCCTCGATAAATTCGATACACGGGATATGCGTGGTCCGCGAAATCCGAGAGAGAAAGAAAAAGACGGGGAGAGAGAGAGAGAGAGAGAGATGCCGCGCTTCTTGCGTTGCTTTTATGAAGATTCGCGGCGTGAGCTCGCTTTATTCGCGCATGAGCGCGTACGCGACCTTAGAAAAGTTTCACGTTAATTGTACCGCGCGATTTTCCACGCGACGCGAGCAAGCGAGTCTCATCCCGAACCGTTTTAAATCTTCTCCTCCGCGCGCACTTTGCGACGCCCGCCGACGGAAAAAGATTCTTCACTCTGGAAAATGAGTTACGAGCAACGAGGCCGTAATATGCGAGTAAAATTCCGAACCGGTGCGACTGTCGAAAGAGGGAAGGATGCTTCTCTACGTCTTCCCGCTCTCTCTCTCTCTCTCTCTCTCTCTCTCTCTCTCTCTCAGCTAAATGAAAACACTTCCGTCAATCAGGAAAATCGCACGTGTTTCGCGCGTGCATTTCCCGTCGCCGGAGATATAAAATCGGAAGAGCGTGCCTTAATCGCCGCGTATTTCGTTATTTTGGGCGAACCCGGATGGAATAGAACGGGAGAAAGACGGATTCTCCGGATTCGACTGAAATTTGTAAATTCTAAGGCGAACCGTAATCTTCGCGTTGTAATGAGAAATTATGCGAGATGAACTAATGGAAGATAAGAACCTCCCCCGCTCTTATTCATAGTATTTACGTACAAAGGGTCGTTTGTCGAGGGGGATTCAGCGACGCAGCGACGAGATCATGAAGCGGACTACGAAACTCTTTGCCCGCTTCCTCCTGTGCTCCATCCTTTTTCCACGTCAAAGGATATATGCAAAAACGCATGCCAACCGCCTCCCTCTCTCTCTCCCTCTCTTGTTGTCACGAGTGTATAAAATACAAAATCCACGGTGAGTCGCTTTAAGAACGCAAGGTTAACGCTGAGATACCGTTCAACGGCTCCCAACGCGGTCATTACGGTAATTTAATCATGTCGGTCGATTCCAGAGGCGCGCAGGTGCCACCGGGCGATACTATGTATCAACGTAGCCCTGTTTGCACACACGACGCGCGCGCGAATCGCGAACTTCGCGAGAAACTTGGCCGGGTCGCCGGGTGCGCGCACGGCGTGGATAAATAATGCAAGCGTGGCGGTTATAGACGCTCACCGATGACCGATATTAATATGTATGTTTATGTGTAGGCAAATAGAGTCATTACGGTACTTTTCTCGCGAACTGGGAACTCGAACGGGGAAAGAGCTTTCGTCAAGAGGCGCGCGCCATCTCGAGAATCTCTATATAAGGCGATTGTTAAAAGGAGAGAGAGAGAAAGAGAGAGTGGAATCGTTCCCCTCACCCCTCGTCTTCCGTTTCTCGGCGGAAAAAGTCGCAAATACGATATTCTCTCGAGTCATGGTTATAATTGAGAGCCGAAAGATTACCGATAACGAGATCGCCGATGCGAGCGACGTTCGCCGGATTTGTTCGTCGGAGTATTCGCCGATAACAAGCGTAGCAGTAGGAGCGCAAACTCGCGCGCTGCGCTTTCCTCGCAGCGCAGAAAGAGAAGGAGGAAAAGAGGAGGAGAAAAGGGGGAGGGGGAGTCGCTCGTACATAACTATGAGCTATTACTCGCAGATAATGATGCAACCAGGCGGCGTAAGAGAGAAAGAGAGGGAGAAAGCGTGGCGTTCTCTCGTTCGAGGTATACATTTGCGTATGGAGGGTAGTTTGTCAAGCGGATTCACCGACGAGATCGCATAAACCGAGCGAGGCAACCTGAAACTCTTTGCCTCCGGTACATTCATAACGCTCGTCTCGCCTGTGCGCGTCACAGAATCGCGTCATCGAAATGCGCGTCGTGCGGGGTGAGCGAGCGAGCGGGTGGGTGAGCGACGTTGACGTCATAACGAGAATATTGCGCAAGGAGATTCGTCGATTAGAGCACAGGAAGCGGAGAACGGAGATGTTCTCCGTCGCGAATAGAGCTCCCGCTCGCGCGCGCTTCCTAATGACGCGCTCGCCGAACGAACCACGAAAGTCAAGTTCCCGGTGCGATATTTCGACGGAGAAATTGACCAGCGTGATATTCCGTGATGATAACGAACTTCCAAGCGAAGACAACTTTCTCCGGTCGACGCGGAAAATGGGAGAAGCTTATGCTGAGAGAAAGGAATGTTTTATCTCGTGAAAATTAATTGTTAATTTTGGCAAATCATTTCTACCAACGTCAACTATATTTTTTTGTTACTTCGGTGTTAACAATGTGCACGTAAGATAAAGTTAACATCGTTAAACGCTAAAGTGGCATTTACAAAAGAATGGTTTTCATGGCTATAATTATATTTATCGAAATATAATTGTAGAAAAGATCGGAGGAAAAAAACGTGCGCCGAGATAGTAAAGGAACGCTCGAGCTTATAACGCGACCCACTTTATCCAGCAATGCTTTAATGGTTTTTTACATTATTTAATGCAATAAACTGTTCGAAGTGGCTTCCTCGTGCTTGTAAGCAGAGAGTTCGGCTCTTCGAGTTATCTGTTGCGTCGCACAGTGCATCATGTCCGACGTGATGGTATTAAAGCCCGCTAAAATTGCTTTCCGTGCCTCACCTCCCATACCATCACACTTGTGCTCGACTAAAGCTTTAATGTAGCCCCCATACAAAGTAATCGAACACGTTCAAAACAGTATGGGATTTTTTGTTCACCTTAATCCGTAATTTCCGTAAATAAATAAATAAATAAAAATAAATAAATAAATAAATAATTATCACTATGCAATTATAGTCACAAATATCGAGCACTGTTTTATCTCGGTGTAAAAGATTACGTCGACGGGGCTGTCTCTCTCTCCCGTTTCGTTACGACTTGTTTGATCCTCGACACAGAGTCTACCGGTAATTAGATCGCTGGAGAAATTAACATTCAGGAGTAAGCATTCCGATTGCGGTACTAAACTAAACTTCGAAAGATCGACGCTGAATCCCGATGCATCTCGCGAATCTCTCCGCACAGTCGGTGGAATCGAGAATCCCTCGCAAACGATCCATCGTGATCGAACCTCGCTCAATCTTCGTTCGGACTGTTCGGCCAGCCCCTTTTAGCGAAGATCATCCCCGGAGGTGGTCGGTCTCGTTGCTCTCGGCGGATAATTTCGCCGTGAATCCGCTTCGCATACACGGGAAACCGTGAAGCCGTGTGCGCGCGTCGAAACGGTAACTGGGTTTGTTTGATGAAAAGGACACGAGTCGAGGGAAGGACGGAGGATTCCTGCGGAGCCCCGGGAGCACCGGCGGAGCAACGGAAGACGAAGAAAAATGATACGGGCTAACGACACGTCCTCCGCCGAGTATGACTGCTCTGTGACGGATGTTTGTAAATTACGACTCGTGTCCTCCGCGCAGGGAGGAAATCATATTCCACGATGGGATTTCCAGCTCCCCCATGGGGATCCTTGTCCTCCTTGCTCGCTCGTCCGTTCCTTGTGGAAAACACCACATGATTCCATTCAGAATGGCAAGGTTGACCTTTGCGTTTCCTTTAACTCTCTAAAGAAATTTCGAACCAACTTGTGATGTGAAGTGTTTAGATATCAGGAAATTGGTTAGGTATGCGTATGCACACAAGTTAATTTAGTCGAGTTAATAAATTACAGTCTAGCGCAATTCCGCAATTACAGTTCGCGAGGAAGGAAACGTTCAAGTCCGCCTCGACGCTTTGCGTCGCGAGTTTTGACGAGTGACCCTTTTCACGGAAGAATCAACGAGCACGTTCAAATCGGATCGCCGCGATCCCCGGGACTTTATGGATATTCGCGTGGCAGAGTCGCGGCGCCCCGGCACAAAAGGAACTCGTTAAAAGTTTATCGACCGTCGTTCGTATATTTTCTCGCAATTTACCGGCGAGCGATCGTCCGATTCCGCCCTGAAAAAGATAGATAATGGATGCACCTCCCGGATGCGGGAGTCGGAAAAGAGAGAAGATAATGGATGCACCTCTCGCGGCCTCTTCCTTCTCGCGAGGGTCCTGCAAGGATTTCCAACTCCGATCCCCGTCTCGCTCCTCCCCTCCTCCTCACCTTACCCCCTGACCCTCTACCGCGGCCTCCTAACGTCGACAGACATAATTGGACAAAGAAATACGAGGAGACCGGCCGTGAATTTCCTCCGGTGGAACCGAAGTCATCGTCCCGCCGTCTGTCCCTCTCTCCTCTTCCTCTCTTTCTCATTTTCTCTCGCCCTCTCTATCTTCCTCATACGCGCCCCTACGTTCTCGTCGACGCCTCCACCCGTTCGATTATCCGGTCTGTCGTAAAAATGATTCACCGGCGGCGATCGCTCATGTGCTCTTCCTTGAATATTCTAAATACCGTGTTTCCGGCGCTGATATATCGCGAGCCTCTTAGCTGGCGACTTCGGTTCTTCGAGCGTTATCGAAGGAACTCCCTCGGCTAACTTAAAGCCCTCCCCCTCCCACCGTCTCTATCCCTTCTCTCATCCCGGTAGTCGATTATTAATTGACAAAGGCAGGAGCGACGCGAAAAATGTACTTAAACTTGGCTCGTTAATATTATCCTTATGGACTACAGCGCTCTGCGTAAAGAGCTGCCGGCCGACGCTCTTGGCGAAGTTAATTTATCCTTATCGGAACGGGGATTATTACCGCGTAATTATTCGACGTTCTTGCTCGTGGATGCGCGCGCGCACGGCTTTGTAGACCGAAGTATCTCGCAGCAACAGATAACGACTAACCGGAAGAGCGAGAGACTAGATAGCAAGAAAGAGAATGACACGAGAGTCGAGCGTGCTTATTTTTAAACAGACCCCGCTCGAATTCATTACACCCCCGCGCGCGCCCCATAGTTGCTTCTCTCTCTCTCTCGTTCCCGTTTCACTATATTCTTTTGAATATTATTCACACGCGTTAACCTACTTCCCAGTCGGGAAACGCGCGAGGCTCGGATCTCTTGGCCTCGGAGAGACGGTGCTTTACGAATATCTATTAGGTGCTCGCAAAAGTTCCTAAGGTCACAAATAGATGACTGTAGCAGCGAATTGTTTTTCTTCAAGTTGCTTTTCAGTTTTTAAATGTAGGCCATACTGGATTCGAATGAATGCTTAACAATTCATAGTTCCGAACAAAACTTTCGCAAGTATCTAATCTATCTCTGTGCGCGAGGATATACAGGTCGACGAGCGGGAGGTGGAGACGACGACGCCGATGACGACGGCTGTGAGCGAGTGTGTTCGAATTCTCGCAAATACCGACCCACTGACAGCACGCAATTACGTCACGCTGGAACATTTATTATTTTGTGCATGAGAGGTGGCATCGCGAGCGAGCGCCCGGATATCCGAGCCACGACGGTGCAGCACCACGCTCGCTGCCGGGTCGAGAAAACAATGCTTGCGGGTCGCGCTATACAACGTGATCCGTGGGAGAGAGACAGCGGTGTGAATAAAAGGAAGCGAACGGCACCGACAAACGCGGAACGAGACGCGGCGCCGATTGCCGGTGACATCTGACGTGATCGGTACACCGACCAACGTGGTGGTCTCTCTCGTCGGACAATCGAGCTTATCGTCCGTGCAAGATCGTCGGCCGATCGAGGTCTCTTCAGCTCGCCGCGCAGCCGTGAGCTCATTGAAAGGAAAGCGCCCTGGTCTGATACAATTCTTAATTTGAAGACATCTATCAAACACTTCTTCCTCTCAATTCATGGAAATTGTTCTTGAATAAGAAGAATGCATTTTTAGCGGAACTATGTCGAATTTTCTTCACGTGTGTGCAAGCAAGTTTTATCTTCATATAAAGTTATATATCTCCACTTTTATACGAGAATACGAGCCTTGAATTGACCGTTTCAATCAACTTTCAATCAACTTTAATTCAACCAATCCTTCCTTTTTCCGTATGTACATTACTACTACTATTTTTTTGTTCGAACAACCATATAGCTGATGTCAAAAATGGCTACAATTCCCGCGAGATTAATCACTTTTTTCTCCTAGTGCCGAGTGAAGCTCGCGTGTGCTCACCTCCGTGCCGCTAGTGGTGAATCACGGCGGATTTAAAAGGCGGCGCGCCGCGGCTCACCGAGCGCGAGATCAAGGCGCGCATTAGTTGCATTTGACGTGGAGCGTCAGCTGCCGTAGCGAGTGCGCACGTTTGCACGTGCACCGTGTCGACGTCGTCGTCGTCGTCGTCGTTGAATTTTCGCGATGAGCCGCGAGAGAGAGAGAGAAAGAGGCGAGAAAGACGCTGCAACGACGTACACGTGCGATCATGGAGGTCGGCCTCGCGCTTTCTTCGTTTCCACCGCCGCTCGAGATTTTTCCCCTCTTTATCGCTTTTTTTCACTCCGTGTTAAAGAAACCAAGAGGGCGAGGAAGGAAGAAGGACGAGAGGGAGAGAGAGATGCGTCTCCCTGGACGATGATTTATACGCGGAAGATCCGCGTAAGTTACAGCCCACCCTTGTCGCGATCACCCAACATTCTGATCCGATCGTAAATCTGGTTAGGTACCGTCGCACCAATGTATACGCAGCCGGAGAATGCCTCTCTCTCTCTCTCTCTCGCTCGCTTTCTTGCCCGCTCTCTCTGTCATTGTTATTGTTTTGATGGCGAAATAATCGCAGGGCGACGTGACGCTATAATTAAACGGGATCGGTATCGCGCGGGTCCCAGCGCGCTTCGCAAAATATTTATTCGGGGCGAAACAGCATCGCGCGGTTCGATGCTAATTTCGTCTATTTGCCATCCGCGCCAATCGAACGGGACACGTCAAACCCGGCCGCAGAGATTTCACCGACGCGACACGACGCGATGAGTCGGCTTCTTTTGCGACGCGGGTAATCGCAAAAGCCAGTTCGCGTGTCTCACCTTGAACGTCTACGAATTATATGAGGAGAAAAATATATTCAACAGAAATTGCACTGATACCGACAATCATCACTTCGAACAGCGGTGGACTTTGTCCATTTTCACATCCGGTAGTCTATAAAGTATTTTTATTCTTCGGAGATATTTAAAGTGGATATTCTGTAGTTGCTGTTTCACCCTCACAAACAATTCGATAGCTTCACATTACACGATTCGAAGACACTGATATAAAGACGAAGCTTTCTTGCGTTACGCTGAGAAAGAGTACTTAAACATTTATTTAACATTTATTTTACAGAAATACTCGAACGTTCAATAAACGCTTTCATCCGTCTCTCCATTCCCGAAATACTCGCACTCGAAGACATTTCGCGCGCGAATCTCGCGACAGTTGCGAGATCGTCGTCGCGAGATCGCTCGAGGCCGCGCGATTATGTCCCGTCACGCTGCGGTCTCTTTCTCGATTCGACTCCCCCCTTCCCCCGGGCTGCCCGCTCTTGAATCGCCCACCCACCGGCGCGAGGAATGTTTAATATCAGATTTCATGCGGGACCACGCGTCGAGGGTCGTCCCGCCTGCCCAGGTGAGCGACGCGCTCAGAGCGAGCCACGTGGAGGCCGATATCAAACGCGACGGCGGCTTTGTTTCCGCGCGCGCGCGACGTAAACCCCGCTGAGGATTCCGCACGCGGAAAAGTTGCGAGCCTGTCACCGCGATCTCTCCCCTTTCTCTCGCAGCAGCAGGGACCTCTTATTATCTCCAGTCGTCGGTGTTCCTCTCGCTCCTGCGGGCGGTTACGCTCGCCAAAGGGGCACAAAGCGCGGCGTCGGGATTGCGTCCGAAGAAATTTATATTCCCGTGTGCGAGCGAGCGCACACGCTGGATATATTCCAGGACGACTCTCGCGGAAAATCCGGCGGCGTCTTCCCCGCGAAAGCCGACCCCGAGGTTTCCCTTCTCGAGAGATCTTCTTCTCCCCTTCTCTCACTGTCTGTCTCTCTCTCTCTCTCTCTCTCTCTTTCTCGCTATCTGTCCTCCGTCTCCCGCGAAAATAAGCAGACGCATTTACGGGCGCGTGCGTGGCGTTTTTCTTAAATTAGAATCCACGAGGCGGTTCCCGCGGCGGAACGCGCCTTTGTGGATTACCGGGAGTGTGTTTCAAAACAGTGTTTGAGCGGCGCCCCAGCTCTGTCGCCGAAATTACGATTACGGGGAGTCTCACAACGGGGAGGCCCTGAATATCTCTCCGGCAGAGATATTTAGGTTTTAATCCCGACGTATCAGCTTTCAATTTCAGCAATTATGTAGCACGTGATATCGGCGAGATTATAATGACAAAATGACGAAATTAATTTGAACCGTTATAAATTACGGTAGAATTTTACTTTTTAATTAATTCCGGGAGTAAACTTTAATGGAATTTCACTCGCTCAATTACCCGGATAACCGGCGTGGAAAGACAAAAGAGAAAGAGAGAGATGGGAGGAAAAAGAGAGGGAGAAAGAGAGATGCGGCACGCAATAATGACCGTCTGTCGAATTTTTAATAAGAAAAACACGTTCCCTCCGAGTGACGCAAAATCAATATACAAATTAATTATTCGACGAAATAAATATCGCCGTGGGTAGGAGCTTTTTTTCGCGATCGGCCGCGTGTAATCCGTTCGGGAACTATACGCTGAATTAATTGTTACTTCGTTATCAGAGTGAAAAATACACCAACAGTGCGCATATAGCGCGACATATACACGGCGACATTTATTTGATATCTGCAATGGCACGGGCTCTCGCCTCTCCCCCTCCCCCACCGAGACCACTAAACTGCCGACATTTACGAGATGGCCGTGCGTTCATTTGATTTGCTAATATGCAAAACGTCGACGTAAAAATACACACCGGTGTAATTTAATCGCGATGACGCGTTCAACATTAATTACCGCGACTCTATCGCGCTTCGATACGCGCGTTAATTCGTAACGGGCGCGCGTCGCCTGGCAATTTTACAATTTTACTAGAATACGAGAACGTAAGAAAGAGAAGGAGAAAGAGAGAGATACGAGGGGGGGTGGAAGTTAGAAGGATAACACGCGGCCAATCTTGCAGAAATTGCATCAAAACGAAGTTATTTTGCCGCGCGTAAAACGACGAAACGGAGTTTTCGTAGTGCGCGCTGCCGCGCCGGGGAGGAAAAAAGAAATTCGCGCAAGAACGTGCTGGAAAATTCCGCACGCGAATGCGGCACAAAAAGGCGTACAGCGGGCCGCGGGGGCGGCGGAAAACTCGGTAGCCGCCGTGCTACAGCCGTGAATCCGTGCACGTTTCTCCCGTGTGCGTGATTCTTTTTCGTTTCTTTATACACACACATATATATATGTTATTTCTTGTCCCGCTGTCCGGGCGACTGCCGAGGTAAAACGTAACGACAGAAATGGGTGACACCGAATTTGCCGAAGTGGAAGGCGCGCGAGAGCAACGACGACGGCGACCGTGACGAAAATGCGATTTAAAATCTCGCGAGGAAAAAAATCGTCCGTTTATCCGTTTGTCCCGCGCGGAGAAGTAATAATTCCCCAAATCTGCCATCATTTCCTAACACAAGAAGCGAACTAGAAGAGATTATTCCCCCTCTCTCTCTCTCTCTCTCTCTCTCTCTGTGTTCGCGAAAGTCCGAGCGTTGATTTCGTAAAATGAAAAACCTGGACGAGCAAAACACGCGAATAATAAAATAAAATAGAATAAAATCTGGCGAAAAAAACGCGTGCGCGCCGGCGATGCACTTTTCGCATGAAAGCTAATCCTTATCGGTTAATGCATTTCCCCGTAATTATTTATAACAAGATGAAACGCAATCCCCTTGCTGCTGCGACGGGAGCGGAGACAGAGGGGGGGTGGGAGGGAAGGGAGAGAGAAAGAGCGGCCGGACGGCGCATGGGAGACCGGTGAAAAGCGTATCGTATCGTTTTTCGTTAAAGCGCATTATTAAACACCGCGAGAATGACGCGTATAATTACGCTGCCGAAAGAACAAACAACGGGAGTTTAATTACGCAATTTTTGCGTATAAAACAGCCCATCGACAAAAGCGTAATATAATACGTTTACACGACGTGAAAGCTCCGCCGGTCGCTCTTTCATGCGATATCGCGCCGATAATAAATGGGGAACGTTATCTCGCGCGTTTACGAGAAAGCGAGAGAATGAGAGAGAAGGAGAGAGAGGGGAGTGAACACATACGCATACACACAACCCCCTCGGCGCGTAACGAACTTCGCGTATCCTCGCAACATCCTTAGTGAAGTCGTACGTCAAAGCGCATATAGGTTAATTACGCGCTCCACATATGCTCTCACGCGTCTATCTCGCGCGTACATGTTTTGTAATCCTCGTCCTCCTCAAAGGCAGATCTTCGCGTGTACCTTATGCACGATTAGCTTAATCCCCGCGCTAGACGCGCCCCCGCGCTCCCGCCTTGAGAGGAGCTTCGCTCCTGCCTCGTTCGTGTCGCTCTGCGTGTGCGCACACTCGGGGAGAATTAACAACGCGAATGATAAACACGGAGGAACGAGAAGCGCACGGAGAGTCTTCTAATAATAAACTGTGTGAAGGGGCACCGTGCACGCGGTAGAGAAACGCGCTCCTCCCGGCCCAGGGAAACGAATCGAACTCGACCGCGAGCGACACAACCCGATATAACGCGCGGCAATGTTATACCGGCGGCCATAATGTGTAATGATATAACGGGGATAATAGCGTCGGATATAATATTATAATGATAACAATTATTAATTGCAAACATAATGCCGCGGTAATCATGAACGGTATTATGATACCGTCGCAGTGCGTCAAATTTCATCGCGCGTTGCACCGAATGGCCCACCGTAGTTTGCACGGAAAAAAGAACGATTTGGTTGAATTTACCTGAAACGGGCAAACCGAACCTCGCGTTTTGGTTGAAACAAACAGAATTTCTGATCAGAGGGGATGGGTATTATGGAATATCCTAAGATTTCTTAAGATAAATCGGGAACTAAGGATTATTGAAGTTTGTTTTTATTGGGATGTAATGCCAGGTGTTTTTTTTATAATGCCTTCTCTAATGATTTCTATGGTAACTTTAATGTTATATTAATTTTTTTTGAAAATAAATTTTAGAAGAATATTATGAAATAGCTTGGATAAACGGAATAATTCATTTACCATGCAAAAAAAATAATTTTTCTCGTATTTCGATGAATATTAATGATCGAATGGTCTATGTAATAATTATTATATTATAATCTCTCAATTATAAATTTATATCTTAATAATCTCTCAGTTATAAATTTATATTTTTAAACTTTCTATTATAATAATGTTATAATATCATATAAATGTATGTAACATCAGTAGTAACATCATATTAGTTTCCAACCCATTATTTACGTTTTTTAACGACGTCACCTATATGCTTCTTTAGCATACTGAAAGGAAAAACAGTAATGTGCAATATTTATAAAAAGTGATGGATATTAACAGGATAGAAATCATGGTATTCCATATTATCCGACTATTTCCACGTTACTCGCATTTCCTCTAAAAACCAAATTTGATCGATAAGAATCAGAAATTCTGTTTCCTTCAACCAAAACGCATGGTTTGGTTTGCCCGTTTCAGGTAAATTCAACCGAACAGTTTTTTTGTGTGGTTGAGTTTTTGCAAAAATACGCGCGTCGAAAAAACATGCAGACGCGAATTTCGGATTATCCAGGGATTTGGTAGATTCGGGAAAATAAAAAAAAAAGTTTAAATAATAGAGGAGTACGAGAGTGGTATTTTTTAGCTCTCGACGCTACGACGATGAGTTAATAATTTGTCTTTTCCCTCTCTGTTTCTCCGTCTAGACGTAGCACATGGCAACTTCACGCCCGAGGAAGCACCGACAACCGAATCGCCGATCCAAAGCGACGTCTTCGTCGAGAAGAACGGCGCCGCCGAGGGGGAGCTTCCGGTCTCAACGGCGAAGCACGACGACCCCACGTATATGGCGGTCGTGATCGGCGTACTGACCGCCGTGATACTTCTGTTGGCCGTGGCGATATTTCTGATTGTTTCACGGCACCGGCAACGCAAGTGTTTCGCCAGCCCGATGACCGGCAAAGCCCCGTCTCACTTGGGCTCCACCTGCGCCACCGTCGAGAAAGGCGCCGCGCTGATGGCATACACGTTGGAGGACGATGAGAGGTAAAGGGATTATTACTGATTACTCCGGTAACGAGTAGAGGAAAAGACGCCATATCAGCGCCATTGAGTAACGGCAGGTTATTAAATGATTTCATAATTAATCGTTAAAATTCGTCACTTAATAACGGAGATATTAAAGGCGGACATAATATCACCTTCTCTTCTAACGCAAAAAAAAGAAACGAAAGAGAGAAAGAAACAGAGAAAGGATGAGAGCGCGGCAGCGTAAATCGCGTCTTTGAAGCGCCTCGTTAAAAATTCGCGCGCACTTTCGCGCAAATCCATGCGGTAGAATCAATCCCGTCATGATTTATTTAGACGAGAGTCTGAATCTCCGCTTCGAAAGAAGCGGAAAAAAGTAGAGAACGAAATCAGAAACTGTCTCCGGACAATCCTCGACCGGCGTTATCAACCGCGCAATTTCTCAATTTGCATTTCTCATTTAGCACGGCTAATTTGACAATAATTAATACATTAGCCATCGACGGTAATAAATCGGGCCAACTTTGGACAGCCGTTACTATCGGCGTCTCTCCCCTCGCTCGCTCTCGTTCGCTCGTTACACAACCACGGAACGTCTAGACGAACGGACGTACAGAGAAGTTGACGAACACGCGGCCGCTTTTGCATCGCGAAACGCGATGCTTAACGATAACACACGAGTAACAAACTGCACCGTCGTGGCAGCGGAGGATCGTCGTGCTCCTCGTTTCTTCTCGGAGTTTGTGTCCGCACAGGACACGGCACGGATGACGGAAACGGGCCTTCCAATAAACTTTCCATCCACCGTGCTCGTTAGCGAACGTCCAATAACGTCCAATAACGGACATCCTCGGGCAATATATCGAGTTTGTGCGGCACACGAATGTCTCCAGAGGAGAGATCCTCCGGCCGCCTCGGTAACTTGGAAACATCCCGGCCGCGCGAGCGAGCTTCGGCATCGATCCCCCGGAGCTCCCTCGGCCGCTTTGTGCAACCCGATATTGCAGCTGCGAGCTTCCTACCAAAAGAGGACGTGTAACGTGCAACTTGAAGTAGTCGCGCTCTCGTGAACGTGTAAACGCCAGCTTTGCGCGAGCCGGCCTTTGACGGACACCCCGCGCACAAAATTCGCGAGCAGAAAATATGTTGTCTCGAAAACAGCCGGGACGCATCGGGGATAGAGACGCACGTGCGCGCACGCCGGCTCCGGGTTACGTCGCGCTGCCGATTCCTCCTGCGACGAGCGCGACGTGGGCCGTACTTCGCGTCAGAAAGAGACCCGAGCTTCTCGGAATTTCTCCTCGGAATTATTTCGTTTCTCCTCCAAATGTATATCCCTGAAATGTCCGCGTCTTATGAATCAGCGGGACAAAGTGAGCAGAAGTAATTCTAACTAATATTTTTATTTGTTCATTTGTCATTAAAAAGTTACCGAAAAAAAATTTATTCTGTTGGTTTTCTTTTATGATGTTTCGCTAAAGAAAAATTAAGTTAATGGGGCAACATATATATGTACATATAGCAACGAGACTCCATATAACAGTAAGGTAGGAATTTGTTGTTAATTAGTTGCTCACAAAATATATTAGTCCCGATTTTATCGCTCGCGAAATAAGTTTAAGCAATACCGGAAAACCTATCAGCGTGCTAAATCATCATGAAACGGTTGCTCGCTTAAATTTTCGTTTTTAGTGTTGTTTGAATTTGTTACTCTCGAAATATCCAAGTTCCGAATTTGTTGCTCGCGAAATAAACTCACACAACAGCGGATCAGGTTTCGGCGTGTAAAGGTTCTCCGCTTACATGCATACACGGAGAGAAATAATTTGTCAGCAGAGCAAAAATTTTATACTATCGCAGCGAAATCTATCAGTTACTATATGGACAGCAAAACGATTTGTTAAGAATACTAATTGCCATTCGCTGGATTATTTTGCTGAATCTACAAATTATTTTACTGTGAGAACAAATTAGTAAATTGTAGAAAAGTACTATTTTGTTCTAACGGCAAATTAACGTGTCCTAAGGATAAATTCATTCAGCGGAATTTTTCTATTCTGGCAACAAAACTGTTCCCATTTTAATTACGAATAACTTGCTGATTTAGTTATGCCAATTAAATTTTACCGCTGTCGTAATAACGAATATGTAGTAGCAACGAAGGTTTCGCTACAACAGCAAAATTATTTTTCTCCGTGTAATGCTATTATATACCATTTTTGTGGTTAAAATTGTAAAAAAGGATATAGTTGAGGCCAAAAATAACTATAATCCCTCAATGTAGAGTGAATTCTCGAGTCAAGCGGTTATTTTCTTTGAAAATTAACGGAAAAATCGGAAAAAATTTCCCTTCAAATAAAATCCGATGTACTTGACCATCCCGCAGGAACTAATTCACTCTAATCGACTGAAACAGTGGCGCGTGAAGATTCAAAATCCACTCTAAGTCTGAGTGAAACTTTCACTCTTGCTATTCCGAGTGGCGGTATTTTCACTCTCGCTTCGGGCGAATTTTCACTCATTTTCGATGTAATTGCACTCCAAGAAATTTTAAGAGAGTTTCGCTAGAAGAATGGAGCTAGACGAGTTTAATCACGCTTATAGCCTCTCGCTCTTCGACGAGATTCTCGAGCGTGAAGATGACAAGGAGACGAGACGGGACGGAAAATCTCGACCTGCGAGTTGACCGTCAGCCCCGTTTGCTTCCAGATACGCGGGCGGTTCGTTACCGACTCTGCCGCTCGACCTCGGCAATCGTCTCCTGGACATCGTGAAGCTGGACGACTACCAGGAGCCGTACCAGGCGCTGAAGTACGCGCCCTACTACAGCTACAGCACCGTCGTTATGGAGATGAAAGACATGATGCTGAACAACAAGGGCACCAACATCAATCACTCAGGTATGCGACGCTCCCACACATCTACGCGCATCCGCCTGCATCCACAACTCTCGCGACTACGCACGCACTTACGCAGGAACTCGCACACTCTCTCCCTCTCTCACACACACATACGTATACGCATATAAATGCGTAAACATACACACAACCACAAGGACACGTAGAACCGCGACGGCTTCTGTGCACCCACATACGTCCCGGCAACAAAGCATTCGGCCTGACCGCAATCAATACGCCATCCCCTTCTGCGCTCGCTCCTCCTTTGCTATATCATCCGCAGCGGTGTACGCGAACGGTGCAGTTGACACGTCGTACGATTATGCGGTACCGGAACTCGGCACAGTGCCCCTGCTCAATCAGGACGCCGGCGTCGGCCGCGGGGCGACCGTCTCCAACGCCAGCGGCGACCAGGACAGCCTCTTCTCCAAGAGCTCGCGCGGCACGAAGACCGAGGACAAGAAGGTGAGAGAGAAACACTTGCGCTCATACACCCCCGTTGGCTGTCGCTCTCTCTCTCTTTCTCTCTCCCTCGGAGGAATTCCCGACCCCTTTCGCTATTCGATCTCGCATTGTGATTGACGTCGCGGTCCTAGCGTTATAAACCATACCACCATACCACTTTTGGTAAACCTTATATATCAGTTGTACACGGAGGAAAATAATTTTGCTGTTTTAGCGAAATCATCGCTGCTACTGCATATTCGTCGCGACAGCAATCAAATTTCATTATTAAACATAACCAAATTAGCAGGTTGTTCGTAATTAGAGCGGAAACAATTTCGTTGCCAGGATTGAAAAGATTCTGTCGATTGAATTTATATTTAGGACACGTTAATTCGTCGTTAGAACAAAACAATGCTTTTCTAACAATTTACTAATGTATTCTTACGGCAAAATAATTTATATTATAAATTCAGCAAAATAATTCAGCTGATAGCAGTTGGTATTTTTAACAAATCGTTTTTCTGTTCATGTAGTAACTGGCAAATTTTGCTGCGACGGTATAAAATTTCCTGTGTCAGCAAATTACGTTTTTCCGTGTAGTAGCGTTCATTATAAAAACGAGCGCTTTCTGACTGTAATTATAATATTTAACCGTGTGCAAGTGTAATCGCTAAAACCGAATATTTTTTTCCTCAGCGACAGAACGGGATAAAATACTTTATTAAACTCCGATATCGTTGGGGAATCACGAGAGCAAGTTAACCGGAGGAAAGGGTTAAATTTATAGATTGAAATAATAAATAACGGGCGGATCGCGCGAGGACAGACCTCGTATTCGAATGAATCATTTGTCTATTAACTATAAACGACGAGTGGCGAGGGAATCAGACACCTCGAATTTTTCATTATTTATAATTCTCCGGTTCATTTGATATACGTGCAATATCGCGAGAACCGTCAGAACCCTAAATTAATCGCGAGGCCAAAAGAAAAAGCGACGACGTTAAAGTTCACGGGTCGGTTAATCCTGGCGCGTGCACTGTATAAATAAAGAGGGTTGCCCGAGGAAGAGGGAAAGAAAAAAAAACGCAGAGAGAGAGAGAGAGAGAAAAGAAAAACAGCGTACGTCGGAGTCGCGCGGTCGCTATTAAGCTCCGTGCGCCCGCGCTCGGCGGGGGATAAATTCACAATTAATAATTTAAATCAATACGGTGGAACGAGTGCGGAACATTTGGGGCGGATATACCTCCCGTGGGTACAGTATACCGTAGCTCGTATCCAGAATGCCAGAACAGCGCGCGAGGGCGAGAAAGAGCGCGGATACCCCTCCGAGCCGACATCGAATGCGCGAGACGATCCCCTGGGTTCTCCATCGGCATAAAAAGAATCACGGGATCGCGGCCGTAGGTCAATCTAAAAGCGCGTGTTGCGTGTGTATGTGTGTGCCTGTGATTATATGTGTGAGACCGGCACTGACAAGCGCTTTTTTCGCCGTCGGCCGATACGATCGGTTTAGAGGCCGACGGCGGATGCCTCGTTGGCTATACAACGAGATCCCCCGCCGGAATGCATAAAGTCCCGCGCGAGTTTACTTTCCATATACAGAAATAATAGGCGGTAAAAATATCGCGGTGAAATATCGCGTGCGATCCCCGTTGGATTATGGATTGTTTCGATCTAATATCGAATCTAATCAAGAAGGCCGTCTCATATCTCGTCATCTACATTGAGAAAGAAAAGTGATTACTTTCATTATAGATTATAACCACATTTTCCCCGCCTAACTATATCTTTGTTTCTTTTTCTAACAAGAAAATAGTAAGAAATAAATAAAATAAATAGTAATAAAAAACAACAACACGCGCCGGAAACAATTAACGGGGACGATCTGCGCGAGGATCGGTGGCTCACGAGATATCATCCCCCTGACAGGCGCGACACGACCTCGCAAAAGGATAATTGACGCGAACCACCCGTCCGCACAGACCTCGTTGCAAAAACGAGCGGCGGCGTGTCGCGCCGCTCTCTTGCTTAGACGATAAATCGCCATCGGAGCTCGTCCCACGCGAGAGGCCGGAAATAAAGCCGGAGGCTGCGGCTCGTGGTGGTAGTCGGCGCGCGACTCCCCGTGCACGGTGTTGTTGTCGCGAGCGAACCCGCGCGGAACGCCTCGTTCGTTTGTTCCCTCGTTCATTCGTTCGAACGATCGATCGATCGGCCGATCGATCCTCATCCTCGTCCATCTGTCCTGCGCCTGTGAACGAACTCCCGCCGACAGGACACGTCGGCGGGAGCCCTCGGCGCGGGTTACGGCGCGCCACCCTCGTGGAATGTATCATCATTACGCGGTCCGGCGGCTTCCGCGGACCAGTTCGCTCCGTTAATTGCGACGAGAAAGCGCCTCGTGTAATCACGTTCCCGACCGGCCCGCGAGTCCGGTCGCCGCGAGCAAGCGAGTGAACGAGCGAGTGGCGGGCCGACATCCGAAAATATTACGCGATAGAGGTCGATTTCACCGCCAAGCATGTCCTCTATATATGTGTGTGTGTGTGTGTACATATATATATATATATATATTTCCTGAGGGGAAGCGGGGGAGGGCAGAGGCGCCACGCGTCGCCCTGTGTGTCGCGGCGTTCCGCCGTGCGCGAGAACGTACGACCTGGCGAAATTTCATGACGCGGGTAATTTCTTTTTTTAAGAGCCGCGTGACGTGTCAGGTCGCGTCGCGTCGACGTGACCCCGAGCGAGCAAGCGAGCGAGCGAGCTTTGCGGCCCCGACAACGTCCGCAGGCGTCGCCGTTTTACCACGGCGGCAAGATGACATCGCGAGCGTTACAGACGGATGAATTATTTTCGCCGGAAGTAAATAGCGCTGATCTTGGATTACATCGGATTATACACGCGTGTTTTACGCGGATGTATGCTTGTGTGTGTGTGTATGCGTGTACACACGCAACATCACCGCGGCTATCTGGCCTGTCCATCGGCGCGTATTTTCGCGGAAAACCTTCACAGTTAAACACGTATCTCCTCTCTCTCTCTCTCTTTCTCTCGCGTATCTCTCGCCGATGGCAAAACACAACGCGGGCGTTGAAAACTCGCGGGCGACTTTTATTGCGGGTTTTGCGAACGCGACCTGTCTCGCTCGTTAGTCACACAACAGCGAGCGATTCAGACGTGGCCTTTCATTCCCTCTTTCTCCCGTCGATTTTCCCCCTCTCCATCTCTCCCTCTCTATTTTCCCTTTTTTCTTTGTTTCACAATACCCGCAGTCGCAGATTGAGATTTCAGCGCGGCTACGTCGGCGAACGTAAGGGAGGGACACGCTTGATAAGAGCGGCCGCTCTCCTCGCCCCGTCCCGCACGATCGATTCCCTCCCCCGAAGCCATGAATGCGAGCAGCTTCTTCACCGTCGAGTGAGTCCTTTCTCCGCGGGCCGGGGGATACACGTGTGTCCCGCGGATAGACACATCTGGTGTGTGCGTTTTGCGTACGATTTCCGCACGGCGTGGAGTCGAGATTGATCGCAGCACAATGTGAACGCGAACGGGACGCTCCGGATTCGAAAGTGCCCGTCTCTACGTCGAGACGTCTGCGCGTGATTGACATCCGACAGCGCCACTCGAAACAGTCAAAACATTTCACCCCCGTGTCGCGCGTGTCGGATCTGGCCTTGACGCTTCGCAGCGACGCCAATCATCATCCTTCCTCTGCGCGGATTCGCCGGCACCCGGAAAACGAGGAGGAGGATCGCGCGGATGGATACTCGTGTACGCGTGTCCTCCGTGTGCATCCCTCCTTTCGCGCTTTCCTCGATGCTTCGGCCCATCAATAATAAATATTCTCATACACAAGCAAAAATATTATAATCCCCTCAGAAGATTTTCAGTCTTGATTTGATTGAATTCGTATCTTTATGTATTTGCAATCAATTCAAGGCTAAAAATCTCCCGGGAATATTCCAATATTCTTGCTTGCGCATGAAAATATCGTCGATTTAAGAGTACATTTTTTCTGTGCATAATTTTAGCGAGACGAACTATTTGCGAATCCCGTCATATCTCCCAAAGACCCGCGCGAATAACCACGGCGATTCATCGGCACTTCTCACCCCGTCATAGCCTCTCGCGGAAACGTGATTGCACCGTAACGTCGTTTCCGCCTTGAAGAATTCTGCCGCGAAGAGCGCGACACGCTGCGCGACCCTTTTCCATTATCTCACCGAGATACCGATCTACGATCACCGGCGGGAAGGAAGGTATATCTCTCGACGAGAATAGCGCGATACATCTTATCTACCATCCCGCTCTCAGTCTGTCGGCCTTTGAGAATCGAAACGGGACATTCACGAGCGAGACTTGTCTTGCCGTGCGGCCTCCCCTCGCGCTCGGGAATTCGCGAGAAGGATCGAGGATGAGCAGGCAGCCAGCCAGCCAGTTGTCGGCCGGACGACGCCGCGGTGGTAGATCCCGCGAGATACCCCGCGCAACTTAGCGTGATCGTAGATCGTCGATTATCGTCGGGGCCGCACAATGCATTTGCGCTTTCGTGTGTTGCAGTCGCCGACTCAACAGGAGGTACTCTCGGCCCTGAAGAGACGTCTGGAGCAGACCAGCGTACCGCTCTTCCCACGGCATCGCCTCCGCATGCTCTCCAAGCTCGCCGAAGGGGCGTTCGGCACGGTAATGACACTGTTATTGTTACGTCCGTGAAACGTGAACGTGCGTGCGTGTGTGCGTGACTTCCTCTCTCTCTCTCCCCCTCTGCGTGCGTGTCTATATATTTTCAATTAGACGCGCCGAGCAGGCTCCGGCGGCGTTACCGCTAATCGATCGCAGTTAGCGTCAACGATATTTCAGCTGCGCGAACCGCGCCGGGAATAACCTCCGCGCGCCGATCAACTCGCGCCGCGAGTTATTATTAATATTGCCGCTTAAATCGCTCGAAGATTCGCTCCGGAAAGGTCGGAAAAGCGCGCTCTCCTCGTGAGAGCGAAATTTGGATTCTCTGAAACCAAATCTTCTACGTTTTCAATTTTGATGTTATACTTTCAATGAAGTTTTACAGCTTAAAACAGAAATGTACGTCGCCGTTTGCCCTCTATTAATTTCAATATCATTGAATCAAGAAAATTTGCTCCGATGACGACACTGTTGATCATTTCTATCGATATCATTCTATTGATATTCTTTCCCATGTACGGCGGTCATCAAGGTGTTAAAGAACACCACGTCACAGCTTAAGACACCGTGTCGAGATACGCGCGCACGTTTAGTCGGCGACATCAAAGCTTGCGCGGGACGCGACACGACGTTAACAGGGAAATTCGGTTACACTCATCGTTATAACAATTAATTTGTCAATAGCGCACGGTGCGCGATCGCGCGTCTGCACGCTCGCGAGGTCGTGCCCCGCTCGTCCGAATAGGCGCGCGCGCGCGCGCGGCCTCGTTTCCTCTGCTGCGTCGGGAGGACGATCTCGCGAAATCAATCCGTTTGTTGGCCGCACAGCGCGCGCACCGGCAATTCAGCGTACGCCGGATGCGCAACAATACGTCGATTAACGAAGTGCCCGGGGCGCGTTATTCTTCGGCGGCACAATGGCGCCTCGTCGGGGTCGTCGAGGATAATCAGTTTAGGATGCGTTAGAGCGGCTAATAATTCCCCTTTGTTTCCCGTCCGTCCTGTGCGCCACGACAGCGGCGCATCGTTAATGACAACGACGCCCGGCATCGCCGGAACGTACGTACGAATACATACGTATGTTCGTTCGTTTCGCTCGCTTGTCGCCACGTCGGCTATCGCCCGAGAGATTGCATCCCGCATGCACACGCACACCCGTGACTTCCCACGAACCCCCGCGATCGCACACGTCGATCTTCGGCCGACGTGCGAAAAATCGTACGCCTCCTCCCCGCGACGTGCGGAAAGGAAAAAAGGAGACGCCGGCCGAGGTAGTTGGTCCGTCAAACCACCCAAGTCGAAATTCTTGTCTTGAAATCTTATTTAGTTCCAGCAACTGGGGAAATTATTATCGTTCTTACAACCAAAAATTTGTTTGCCTATAGTCAAACAAGAATTTTATTGACTCAACTCTAAATGAGTTTCTCAGTGTACCGGTGGTCGCGCGATGCGTACGACGACGATCGGTTATTCTTTCCGAGCTTGCACCCGGGAGCTCACGCACCGTCGCGGAATCCGCGGACTTTTGTTCCATTCTGCCCGCGGACGAAGTGTATTTTCTCGAGTTAATGAAAAGAATATACTCTCTCTTATCCGATATTACTTGGAATGGATAAAATTGCGAGAAGGCCAGACGAGGTCTCCTTTCTTTCTGCTGCCCCCGCGTTCTCGGGGCAATAATATGAGAGAAAATGGCGCGTGAAAATTTCTTAGCTTATGTTTAATTAAATTTTATCACGTCGCGTGCGCAGAAGGGATCCTCGCTTCTTAGTTCTCGAGAATGAGATGTCGGGAGGTCAAGTTCGAGAAGAGAGCGGCGTCTGATCGCTTACGATTTTTCGGAGGAGAAATTCTCGCAAGCGCGGTCTACTCCGTTGCATAATATTTGAGAAAATTACCATCAGCGTACTTGCGTAAGTTCATCGGATTTTCAGCCATATTTCTTTTTATTGCACTGAAAGGAAAAATGCCATATTCAAGTAAATATTTACTACACAGAAAAGAATTTGTGTTAAAAAGAGTCCGCTGAAATGTTGTGCTACTTAACGTAGGAAATGCGTTGGAAAGTACAAAAATATATGTTAAAAAGTATCCAAATATAATTTTAAATTAATACATTCTCTGTATTGAAGTAACACAAAATTTCAATGGACTGTTTCCGCAAATATTTTTATTGTGTGTCAGGAATATTAAAGTTAATTATTTTACTTGAATTAAATAAATATTACTTGAATGTCACACACTAAAAGGAAAGTGTTCACATTCAAGTAATATTTACTTAATCTAAGTAAAATAATTAATTATTCCAATACTTGGCAAATATTTATTTGAATGTAGTACTTTTTTCTTTTAGTGTGATAATAACAAGACAGTTCGATTCAACTGTATATCGTCATTATTCGCCAAGATTTCAAATAATAATCCTGATTTCATAAAACGCCTCATCTTTTGAGCCAGTGAAATCCACGACGATCCGATTAACCTTCGCAAGTCCCTAATAACAAGATACAAATGATCTCAACGGTCGTGTTATCGCTGCTGCCTGCGTATAAAATCGCAGCATCAACGAAACGCAGCATCAACGACAAAAACGGGATTACCGTTGAAAAGACCGGCTTACGCGGAGTCACGCGTCGGAAAAGTTCCCGAACGACAAAATCGCGACGAAATCGCGGGTGATTTTCGCGGCGGATTTATCTTTCGGTCGTGGTGGTTCCCCCACATACACATGGACACGTGTACACGCACGATTCAAAGGAATTATGCTCATAAAGGTATACGTGGCGGAAGCTGAAGGGATCCCGGAGTACGGCACGACGACCACCCTCGGCAAGCGACTCGTCGCCGTCAAGTTTTTACTGCCGGAAGCCAGCGAGAAGGAAAAGTGAGTATACACACGTCTGTATGGGAGCCGCAATTTGCATTCTGTTTCGTTACGGCGACGCTCGATTGAGCGTGTGCATGCCTCTTCCACCTCCGGAGGCATTCCCCACGTGCGCGACGATAAACCTTTTACAGCCATGAGGAGACGCGCGCGCTCCGTTATCCAACCGCGCTCGCGATTTTATGCGGCGTCCGGCTCTTACGTCGACCGATCGCTACTCCGTGAACGCACGACGGAAACCGATAGTCGGCGAACGTCGAGGGATAAAACGCGATTCCGCAGGGTGCGCCGGAAGACAAATCGATCGATCTACCACTGGGGATGAAAAAGGACGAGGAGCTGTTCTTTTACCGAGATCAAATGCGAATAGAAATTTTCTTAATTTTCGCTCAAAGAACTTAATTTTCGTTCCCAACTTCAACCACACGCGTTTCTTGACCTTAGCTCTCTTACGTCCGCGCAATTGAAATTTCCCCCCACGAGCCCCTCTGTCGGTCCTGCTTTTCGGAAGAATTCGCGACTCGAAGAACCGAATAGTTTCGACCGTTCGACGATTCGGCTATTCCGTCCGTGGCCGTGGAGATCGTCGTGAAAAGAAGAAGGAACTGGTAGAGGAGAACGCGCGTCTCGCCGCGAGATCGAAAACGAGATTCGGGTTACGAACGGGACAGAATGTACGCGCGCAAAAATGCGACAGCCGAAGCGGGGGTGACAGGGGCGGTTAAATTATGCGCGGTCGGCAGGGGCCGCGCGGCAACGTTTCTGCCGGCAACGAGATACATCGGATTTGAAGCAAGAGAGAGAGAAATAAAAAGAGAGAAAGAAAGCGGGTTGGTGGTTCTGCCCGGCCGTGTTTCCCCGGCGGTGCGCGACGTCCCGCGTCGCGGCGTTCTCTCCGAGGAGAGGAAGCCCCGCGGCGGCGAAACGTCCGGATATACCGTTCTCGGACGATCGTTCGCGCGGCTATCGCGTCAGACATCAGAAAAAGGCCAGTTCGATTCCACGAATGGAACGGATTTGCATACAATGACCGGGAGAGATAAGGTATCGGGGATTCGGCCCTCTCTTTCTCTCTCTCTTTCTCCGTCTCTTGGCGCTCTCTGGACAGGCGGGACACCTCGTAGAGGAGATGACAAAGCTTCCTTCCGACGAGCGGCGACGAAAATCGACGAGCCGCCATTGAATACACGGCACCGAGACCTGCGCTCTCTCTCGTTGCTCCTCTGCGCGCCCGGGTCCGAAGAGAAATTTCGTCGACCGCCGCACGGTAATCTGTCGGACGTCTGGGAAGACGCGGGGCAGAATAGCGAGCGATTCGCTTGATTTAGCGCGCACCGGTGTACCCGTTAGCGCGACGAATTGCGACGCAGTCGTCGATAGCGCGCGACGAGAGTCCGCGGATTGATCGGGCATGATTGATTATCGACCTGTCTGATCCCTTGGAAGTATCGTCAATTCACCGCCGCCTTGATTTCCACCGATTATTCCAATATTCAGTTACGCAGTTTAGAACCACGAAAAATACGGCAAACGAATAACCGCAGTTTAATTTGTTCAAAAATTCTATTTTGTTTGATATGCGGAAAATTTCATTTACTTCGTCGTAAACAATTTAATTTGCCCGAAAATTTGCTGAAAAATTTAATTCGGTACACGAGGTAGGTTACACTTTATATGTAAATTAAAGAGATGCGATAATGTTACAACAATATTATATAGTAACAATAACACACACACACACAATGTTATTAATTATTAAATTATGTTTTAACGATTCAATTCGATTCGGGTGAAATTTCATCGATTCGGTTCGAAAATAAAAAATGAGATTCGACATAACAAATTCTTGATTAGCACATCTCTAATTTCCAGCTTCCCCAAGTTGCGCCTCCGTCTTAAAATCGCGTGTGTACTTTAAGCAGCACGAGGGTCGCGATAGGGGTGCCTCGATACCTTCTCGTCGGGAAAAGTTGGAGCCCCGAGCGCCCCGAGAATGCGTCCGCGGAGGGAAACAATCGCGCGACTCATTCCGCAATCTCCCGGCGCGCACGACGGCGGCGCACACGCAGCAGCCTCCCCGTATTTTATCCGGCGCGTACACGTCGAAAGATATCCGCGAGAGCCCGGCGCGTCTGGCTCACGCAACAAGTCCCCTATCGCGCGGATGACTTATAGCGTCTCGTGACTGCGGACGTCGTCGTTGTGAGACTCACCCTCGCCGCGAGCAGCTGCTGCTCCAAAGCGACCGCGAATCCTCCACCCATCCGCCGTACTTTTACGCACGCGAGATACGAAAACGCACACCCCCCGCTATTTATCTTTCGTCTCCATCGACACAAAAATATCTAGACCGAGCGTCTGTTCGTTCAAGCAAAAGGATGTACCAACTTGTGGTAAAGGGAAGGTTACGATACTTCGGGTCACTCGGCTCGCACACGGGGGAGAATAATTTACGGAATGAAATTTTATGCCGTCGTAGCTGATAAATAATACAGGGGGTATTTCTTAAACGCTGCGCAATATTTCAGGAGTCGACTTTTGTGGTTAATGAAGAAACGAACATATTTGCGTAAATTCTATTTCAGTTGATTAGCACAAACGTCGCGCTGGAACCGCTCGAGGTATAACTTCCTATTTTTCCTTCTAATTTTTTTCTCGCGCCCAGGATTCGCGTCCGCTTCGATTCCGCTGCGTCCGTCGCACACACGCGATCCGCGGAAATGTCCTCTTGGGACGATTATAAACGAGGGAAGCGAGCATCGCGTCGCAGGAGGGCCGTGTTGACGGCAGATAAGGTATGTTTTATGCGTCACCGCTCGGTATCACGCGTCGCAGCGCTGACGCTTTATTAAAAATAACGCGCCGGTTTGCGCTCGCCCGAAGCGCGCGGACGGCCGACAGATGGATCGCCTCGTGTTACCGAAACCGTGGTCGGTGACGAAATTCCGCCGTCTCGCGAGGCTCACCGGAGGCTGCCGCCCCAACGAACCGCGCGATCGTCCCGATAAATCCAGGTCGAAATGCGGGATCCGAGGTCTCGCGTGCGCGTTCGCGGCCCCGTAAACGCCGTCATCGCGAAATCGGAAACGGTCGGCCGCGTAACTGCTGCCGACGCCGCTCGATCGAACGAAAGAGACAGAGAGGGAGGGAGAGAAAACAAAGGGGGGGGGAGTAGGGGGAGCAAATTGAACCGCGAATTACGAACTTTCGGCTAATGCGATGTCATTAAGCCGCCTTAGGGCCAACGTTGAACAAGCTATTTTGCATGTGGCGTCCAACGGCAACGCGACACTCCTCCCTCTCTCTCTCTCTCGCTCTCGCCCACGCCGGAACCGAGAAGCGGCGCGCACGGTGCGACAATCGCACGCACCGCGCGCGGGATCCGCAGTTTATGGCGAATCGATAGGCGACGGACCGCCCCGCAGTTTTGTTAACGGCCGCATTAAGCTATCACGCGCGGAGTGCCATTACCAAGTCGATCGTAAGTAAGCTCAGGGAAAGCAACGGGCTCGATGGGCCGGGCGGCTCGTGGAAACACAAGTTCCATGAGCGGCGAGTGTGTGTATACCGCCAATAACCGCCGGCGAGTAGCGAGCTCGCGCTTCCCTTATCCGGAAGTACGGTCGCGATCCAACGAACCGGACGCCGCGCCGTGCCCCGTCGCCGTTAACAACGTCCGTACGATCCTCGACGCCGGAATGCAGAAAGTGCAGCGCGATACGAGAGTCATTAACGCGAGATGGACGTCGATGACTCTCCCGGCCGACCGCTCCGCGGCGATATCGAATTTTACTCCTCGTCGACCTGATATTTCACACGCGTCTCTCTCACGCTTATACGTATATTTTCCTTTCTTTTTTTCATAGTTGACTGCCACTGTCTTTACCACGGTGAATATCGTGGCGAACGCCGGCAATGGTGGTGTCATTTGCGTCTTATTAAAGTTACGTGTGAGGTATCGATTGCTTTTGAGAAGTCTCTTGGTTGTAGAGATCTCTCGGCCAATAGAGAGCCGATGAGGTGAAAGATACATCGTATCTTCTTGCGTCTCGAATGTCACTTACTTATCGGGGTTTTTGGTAATCCAATTATTAGTTGAGCTTTTGCGTTTTTGAGCTTTCGCGCAATCAAGGGAAATCAATGTGACAGTCACCGTGTTAAAATTGCGCGTGCGTTCGTTGCGAAACGCAACGCGTCGTCATCGTCGTTATAACGTGGCGACGATTCGGTCAATCGGCGCGAAATGTTCGCACGATCGTAACACATTAGCTTCGATAACTCGACTCTGCTTACCAAGTAGAGACACGGTTGATCCCGAACAGGTTGGACTTCCAAAGGGACGTGAGGATCTTGGCCGCTCTGGAAGATCGCAACATCGCACGGGTCCTGGGTGCTTGTTACCGCGAGGAGCCGTACTGCGTGGTGATGGAATACCTGGAACACGGGGATCTCTGTCAGTTCCTCAAAACGCATATCACTGCCGAGGACGCGCATTCCATGCCGATTGGCGTCAAGACACTTAGGTGAGTTCAACCGGTGACACGCGGCTTGACGTAAATCCTTAATGGAAATTAACGCGGGCGAGCTCTCTCCTTACGGTTAATCTCTCGCCTTCCTTCCCTCCCTCCCTCGAAACAACAATTTCGGCGTTCATGAGTATCCGTTAATAAATATTTGCGATCTCTACCGCGAGGAAAAAATCGAGAGAGAGAGAGAGAGAGAGAAAGAGAATTTAGTAATTATTAAATTTCCAATGTTTTTGTCCCTTTGATGGAATATACAATCGATATTGCCTTCAATTATTTTTCTGCTGACTTGTTATTTCATTGATAGAGCGACCCGGGCGCTGTTTATTAAAACATTCGCATGTCGTTTTTTTCCCAAAAAAAAAAAAAATGGCACGCGCACAGGATGTTCCGTGTAACTACCGCGCGCCACGGAAATTGAACGTTTCCAAATAAAAGCATACAGTATCTTCAAAAAAATATCAAATTGGAGTACCCTTCGCAAATAAAACCGGCGAAAAGTCATCGCGCCACGCATAGCAGCGTGGCACGACTGTGTATAAGCTCAAAATCAATATTACATGTGGGAAACGCACTTGGCTAACGCGATATTATTCGTCCTCGGCCAGCTGCGATATTATTTACGACGACGGCCATTAGTCCTCTTTCCTATATGTGTGTACGCTCTCTCTCTCTCTCTCTCTCGCTCTCTTTCGCGAACGCCGAAGCCCTCGAGGAATCCGCGATCCCGTGTTTACGGTAATTACCGTAGAGCGGTGATGGGTATTATAAATTCCAGCTCGCGCACATCCCTGGATTTCCTCGTGGCAGCGGTAAAAAGACCGCCGTCGAATATGTACGCTCGCGAATAAGTACCGTGCGCTGCAGATAAGTCCACCACCGGTGCTTTCCTGAAGTGTTTCAAGTGGCGGCGTGGCCGGCTTTTTAATTTCGCGCGTTAAGACCGCCGATATTTCAGCCGAGTCTCGTAGAAGACGAAGAAACTTTCGCGCCGATTGAATCACTTCCGCGATCTTAATATTCAAAAACTTACGTTATTTGATATACATACGAAAATAAAAGAGCGTTCACACGATCGATCGCAAAGAACGTTGTGTTTTGTTAGGTAGAGATCGTCGGTGTATCATATTTTTAATAAGGTTAGTGTTTTTTTCTGAAAGTTTTTCATTCGAATTTCGAAGATTCGAAGCTTTGATGTACATTATTCGAATTTCGAAAGTATCAAAGCTCCGAAGCTTTGAAACGTCGGAAATGTAAGAAACATCGTTTGAACCCGCTATCGAATCTCAATAATTGGCCTGTCAGTCTTGTTAGGAAAGCTTGGAAACAACAGTCAAACTGTAATATTATTATTTTGTGTTCCCTAAATTTTGCATTTTCCACAGCTATTTAAATCGAACGTAAACACAATGTAAAAAACATTTCTCGTTACAAAACAGCAACTGTCTATCCATTTATTTACAAAGTTCATTTACAAAATTTCTCAATATTCCCCGAGTAAAATGTAGACATTAATCTACAGCATTCGCGAGTACTTTTCGGAGCTCTGAAACTTCGAAGATTACGGCCTTTGAAAACGAACCTTCCAAGCTTCGCCTCACCAAAATTCGAAAGTTCCCAATTTCCTCCGGAGTTCCGAATCCTTTCAAAGCTTCAAAGCTTCAAAATTGTCGAAGATTAACAGCCCTAATTTTTGACAGCCCTAGTTTTCTTTTATTAGTAATAAAGAAAATATTTTATTTTTTATTTTACTTTTTCTAAAAGATATTTTTTGTTACAACTGACCACCACTAAACTTAATAATTCACAAAAAACCCAAAAGATACAAAAAACCACGATTTTTGCCATTTTTGTTCGCATGTAGGCCCGAGAGACCTATGACGTTACTTCAACGTCAAGATCGCAGATATTATTGTCAGGATTAAGAATGTAAAATCGGAATGATGAGCGATCTCATTCGGGAGCACGAAGCGTCGCTTCGAAGTCAGAATAACAGCACTATCACTCTGTAAAATCCTATTGCGACTTTTACGAGAGAAATATAAAGGGGGAGAGAGAGAGAGAGAGAGAGAGAGAGAGAGAGAGAAGACCTGTAACCGCGGTATCGGTCTTACGAGCCCGAGAGAAGAGAACTTAACTATTCATTGAGCCGACATTATCCGACAGCCTCGTCTCGCGGAGTGTTGGTGTGCCGGCGATACAGGTGCGTCTGCCGTCGGTCTGTCTGTCTGTACGTAGGTACGCCGGAGTAGGTATTG
The DNA here is from genome assembly GCF_001313825.1 of Dinoponera quadriceps. Classification (NCBI taxonomy): domain Eukaryota; kingdom Metazoa; phylum Arthropoda; class Insecta; order Hymenoptera; family Formicidae; genus Dinoponera; species Dinoponera quadriceps. The sequence continues at coordinate 353,937 of NW_014558991.1, forward strand.
CGACGCGCCGCGGTGTTGCCGGGGCTTAAAGTATTCGAGATTACAGGCCGCCGTAGCGCCGCAATCGTCTCTAACGAGCACGGGCTCGGTTTCATTTCCGACGAAGCGCCGTCGCGCACGAGTCAGGGAGTTAACACGCAATAAGTTTCTCCGAGGCGCGAGTTTGACGCGTTTATTAATCGTGAGCGACGCGGCTGAAGCTCGGAGACAGCCCGCTGCTGCTCGGATTCTCTCTCTCTCTCTCTCTCTCTCTCTTTCCGTCTATCTCTTCTCTCTCATCTCTCTCGGAGCCCTCTCGACCCGCACCCGGCGGGCGATGGAATCCCCCGCTGACTCCCGACTCTTGACGACGACGACGACGGTCGGGTCGTCGGGTCGGGTGGGATTCTCGCAACTGCGAATACCTTAACTTTCGTCAGGCAAGCTAACTCACGCCACTTCCGTCGTCGTTTCAGTTTCAACTGTCTCATCTACATGGCGGCGCAGATCGCGTCGGGCATGCGGTATCTGGAGAACCTGAACTTCGTTCATCGGGATCTGGCTACTAGGTGAGTAACATCGGGACTTCGCCCCCGAAACAAATCCGCCGGATTCGCCGCTCTCATCTCCCGAGGATAAACTTACATCCAGCGGCTGCCGGGGTGCGCGTACCCTTTAGCTGGTGGTAGCAGCGGCGGCAGCTCGCTCACTCCATTCGGTGGTGAGATCGGCGTTCGCTCGGTAGCTAAACCTTTGACGTTGAGAGTTTGCTTAGCGACCTGCCGCTCGTTGAATGAATCGAACTTGCGAAGCCGCACGGCCGTGAACGGCTGAATGCGTCGTGTGGAAATTAAAATGAGACTTTTCTACGTGCAATTCTTCCCTTTGCCGTGTGTGTGTGTGATTTTAGCAGGACGAAAAATCCGGAATTATTTTTTTCTACGATTCTTAATGAAGCAAATATTACTAAATAACTTCAATCAATCACACAATATTTGCTTGTGAACAACGCGATAATATGGCCTGCAAACAAATGTATGTTAAAATTATCTTATTTTCAATAAAATTCCCTGAGAATTCCCTTGATTTTTCTAGATACAAACAAATTCCCTGAAAATTCCAAATTTTCCAGGTTTTTCTAGGCGGCGCAGTCTATTTTCTCTATTTTTTTTTTTCATTCTAAACCTATGTGTGTCTTAACTACAGGAGATGTGAAATATCTTTCACCGAAGTTTACACACACACACACACACACGAGCAACGGCGTAAAAATTTAATTATCTCCCTCCGCGTCTACCTTCCGTTTTAACTTGTACACAATTCTCAGATCAGACGAGAATTGAGCAATGCATCAGCAAATACACGGGGCTTTGTTGTCTAGTTTCTCACGCGAGCGCGCACCGATGCGTGCCGACGGGACGTAAGATCAGCAGACGTTATACAAGGAGAGAATCTTCCCGGTCGACGCGCGGAACGTCGGCGCGAAGAGAATTACAACACCCCCGCTGCGCCGGAGCGCAACAATACCGCGGAGCGAGTTATAATCCCCGGCGCGGCTTGGGGATGATACCCTGTCGCGAAACAGCTTGAAAAACGCAATTTCTCGTGGCGCGATTTATCGAAAAGTAATTTCGAAAGTCGGTCGCGAGTACGGGCGCGCGCGCACAGCGGAGACGCGAGCAGAGCGCTGCAACACGCTAGTGTCGCTACGTGGTTTTTTACGTTATTGCGGAAAGGATAAATGGATCCGCCGCGTACTCCCTTGATTTATTTGCCGACGTAAACTCACTCATCCGCCACGCGGACGCGTTTCTCCCCGTCACCCCCATTCTTCCTCATCCTCTCTCCCTCTTCCTCCCTCTCTCTCTCTCTCTCTCTCTCTTTCGCTTCATCAGCTAACCCGGCGAGAAGCTGCGACCTAAGACCAATTCTTGATCAGCCAATTAGGAAATATCGATCTTAAAAATTCGAGGCGCAATAAAAAAAATCGGGACTTCTAATAAAAAAATTAATAAATTAGATAAACGTAGATAGTGAGTAAAATTTTTACTCATTATGTTAAGTCCAAACAATCAACTGAACGTACTTTTCTATTGCGTTTTAATATAAATAATCATTATTTTATATCTAAAAGCAGTCTGATAGAATTTTTAAGATAAAATGAAAGAACAATCAACGGAACATAAAGTATGTAATTATGTGTTTAGGAAATTAAATAAAATTTTAGTAAAAGAAACTAAGATTTGTTTTATTAAATAGAAAACTAGTCCAGGGAGGGTTAGCGTCGGTCCGATACTGTTCGTACGCAACAAGGACTTTTCATCTGACGCCTATTGACGGCGTTCGCAGTTTAAAGGAGTTGATAGATTTGTTTTTAGTACAATTTGTTATTATATTTCTAAGTGAAAAATTCGTACAAATGACGACCCGCTTAGAATCCTGTCGGAACGCCTCTGATGAGAGCTGAAAATCAGAATGTCCCGTGAAAATCGGAACGGTTAGTCACTCCAGCGCGATAAAGTCCTATCGACTTTAAATCGCCGCGAATTCGAGATTATCTTCCGACGGATGCCGCCCTTCGATCTCGCTGTTCGAATCGCGCGGTCCGCTTTAATTGGCACAGTCTAATAACTGACAGAGATGTTCTCTCTCGCGGCGTGCGGTCGCACTCGTGTACGTTCGAAGTGGGTGGATTTTACCGCGGCTAGAGAGCAAGAGAGAAAGAGGGAGAGGCACGCCCGTTAAAACGGGACGGGGGCACCGATATCGATTCCCCCCGCTGTCCCTCCCCCTCGCCGGTGTTACACTCTCAGGACGAAATTGAATTATACCACCCCCGCGGTGCATTTCCATAAGCCCCAAAACAAACGGAGCCCGGGAACCGCATGGGAAATCAACGATTTGTTAGTGAATCGTCGCGAGAGGAATGCAGCGAGAGGAGTAAGCGGCAGCTAGTTGCCGCGCTGAATGATGCGCCGCTGCGGCTTTAGTGTATCGGCGGTTGGAAAATTTCAGCGTGTTTCTTTTTCTCCCTTCCCTCCCCTCTCTCTGTCTTTTATCCGCTCGTATCCAATCGTCGTAACTATCTGGATCAGCTTCTGCCATTGTGCCCCGCCGCGCACGGCGACCGCTCGCGAAGTGATTTCTCCGGGTTTTTCGCAACCCCGAAGCGGGCGGGCGACCCCGAGAGCGTACAATGGACGACTTCCTCAATCCGACGTAATGGCCTAATATTCGTCACATTGGCGATTGATTCCCCTTTTCGGGACGCTCCCATTTCGCGCGCGTTATCGACATTGAGAGCAATTCGAGATTACTCACGACCCGCCGAATATTTTAATATCGAATCTCATCGACGGGGATATTTATCCCTCGTCCTTTTCCTCTGGAATTTGTCATCGACGCGGACAGTTAAGAATAACGTCGTATAAGGTGAATATTTCAGTTCGCTTCTTCAGGGTGAGAGTCGAGACCCGAAACTGAAATCGAAACTAAAACAGAAACTCGAGGAACGCGGCGCCAACTCGGAAGCCACATTGAAAATTGATTAATTCATTTTCACGATAAGGTTACTTTATCACTAATAGAGAGACCTTCGCCTTAAGTCAAAGCGCACCCGCTCTCACGTGACTTAACGAAGAGCGGAAGAGTTAATTAACACTTCGAGGTATTAGAGATCGCTAATGTTTCTTCGTTAGTCGCGTGTCCGCGACAGTGGAGTGTACGAAGTATCCTCCACCGAGCCGAGTGACGCTTGAGGATTCTATATACGCGTAACACCGCGCGCTAGTACATCTATAAACCTCCATAATGATCCTCACAAGCCACATAACGTATACAGTAGCCGCTACAGATGACCGCCGGGCCACGAATACAAAGTACACCCTGTATATGGAACGAAGTCCATCTATGCGCCTGTTATTGAAATGCAATGGCCATCTCGCCGAATCGATAGGACGTTTAGATGCACATATGTGCATATATGTATATCTCCCATACAAATATATATACACACACACGTTCATATGCAAGCCCGCGCACATTCGCGTAAACCACCGAGCTCTCATAGCACGTGGGACCTAGTTTCCGGCTGGACAGTGTCTCTCAAACAGTCGCTCGTAAATCTCCGCGATACAACTCGAGAGAGAGAGAGAGAGAGAGAGAGAAAGGGAGTGACAAGGAGGGAAAGAGGGAGGCACTTCTTCTGCGCGGAGCTTCCACGATATCAGATGCCGTCAGCATTTCTAAGGGCTTTTGACACGGTTTGACCCGTCGATTGCAGGAATGCCTCCAGAAGTATCGCCGGAACTACTTCTGCGTCACTCTTGTCTGTCTCTCCCTCTATCTCTCTTTCTCTCTCCTTCTTGTTGCTCCCCTCCGCTCCCAGCGATCGATTGCCGCGTACAATTAGATCAATAAAACGCTGACTCGGATAAAAGGCCAGGTTGTTCGATACGGTCGGGAGGATGACACAGTGTGATTGAAATTCGCGTTTGTGTCACGGAACTCTTATTCTTGAAAGTGCAATCAGTGTATTATCGATGATAAGCAGTCACTAGTGATTATAATTATAAATATAGCGCTACAAATCAGTAAAATTTCGTTGCAAATGTCTGTTAATAGCAGCAACTGTTTTCATCGGATATCTAACTGCTGAAATAGTGAAAAGATTATTACTTCTTTTCTATTATCTTAATCCCACTCTTAAGGTATTGTCGATAATCAATTTTGCCTGGACGATGTCGAGCGCATGCGTTTTGATCAATTGCTACTCGTGCGTCTATATCACAACGATTGAGAGCTACTGCGCTCATTCTGGCATCGAAACAAGATATCTAATTTGCGCCGCTCACATTTTCACGGCGAAAACGTTGTCGCGCTGCAAATTTAGAAATACTTTCGAGGTCGTCTGAGAGAATGGACGGAATGGAGAGAGAGAGAGAGAGAAGAAAAAGAAAAAAAGAGCGAGAGAATATCCGCGTTTGCGATCGCAGCGCGGCCATGATCCTTGATTAAATTTCTCTACGCAGCGAGCTTTATAAAATTTTTAGTGACACGCGTGTCAAAATCCCGACGCGTTATCCTTCTCTGCGCTTTGCGAGAAAAAAGCGCGATACGATCCGATCGCGTTGCAAATAGGTCGATGCCTTTTGTACAGGCGGCCCGGGTCGGAGTTCCGGGATTTAATCAAAATTTAATCAGAATTTAATGGCACCGCTGAACTTCCACTTTGATGGCACACGTCAGCGTGACGAACCGACGATTTTCAGTGAAATACGCGACCGTACGGGAATTCCACCGTGGGGCATAAATTCTTCGTGACTGGCGGCGTCAAAAGAGAAATGGACATTGCGGATATCAATGGCGCGTACGCGATACTTTCGAAATGCATTTCGCCCTTCCTCTATCGCGGCGCGACCTCCGCGAGCGCGCGCGCGCGATTTATCCGTCGCGATAAACGAGAAAAAAAGCGGCAGAGAGACAGAGAGACAAAGAGATACAGGAGAAGAGAGAGAGAGAGAGAGAACGAAGCGTTTTTATTTATTTAAATTGAGCTCACCGGAGGATTTCACAGGGCGCGCGAGCGCTGTGGAATTCAAACGGAATCGAAACCGATCGACCTGGCCGGCCGACCGGCGCGATTTGAGAGACAAACGCTGCCTCTTATTTTATTCGCGAACGCGAAATGTGCGCACGTGAATGCGCGCACAGTGTAGCTATGAAGTCATTGCCGAAAGCGAGCCAAGCGAAAGGGGGGAGGAGAGAGGGGGAGGGGGCGTGGGATCGATCGCTGATCAAACGGTAATGCAATTCAATCGGATGGAGAAAGAATGCGAGCGAATAAGGTGGACGATAGCGCGGCGTGTGTAATACCTCGGAGATAGAGAGGATCGTGGCGGATTCTCTCTTTCACTCTCTGGCTCTTCGCGTTGCACGAGAGAGCTCGGTTCTTCCCAGAGAGGATATCGACAGGATTATTTTAACGCGAACGAAAGTAAAATCGCACGGAGCTATGCGACGATTCGGCGGAATCGGCAGTTGGCGGTAACGTTGATAACGTTACTATTAATAGCGACATCAGCGGACAGTTATAGCGACGATCGGACGTACCAGAGCGAATAAACGTGCCATGCCGTGTAGAGGGAAAGCCACGGCCAAAGCCCGGCAAAAGCCTGTATTCCGTATTCCCGTATGTATTATTTCGCATTCCGCTAAGAGAGATTTCCTTCATCCTGTTGTGCATCGCAAATGTAGCAACTCTGTTTTCCTTCATCTCTCTCTCTCCATTTCTTTTTCCACCAAAATGACTTATGTACGAATATTATTTAACGCGTTGGATTTGGTACTTTTATTATTATATTTTTATTATTCTTCAGTGTGAAATATTATACAAGATGGGTCACCTTCTTTAAACTCTACAACTTTTGTCGGAAATATTTTTTTCTATGAGGCGTCAGAAAAATGATATTTAGGTGAGAACATTAAAATGATCCATCCTGTATATCTCGCAATTTTCAACGTTGCGAGAATCTAAGATCAGTTTTATTCGATCGTTTCAGTCTTCTTACTCTTCTTATCGTCGAGATAAAACTCGAAAATTCGACATGAGCATCACGCTCCTCCCCCCCCCCCCTCTTTCTCTCTTTCTTGAACGGAAATTTTCGTTTGAAACTTCGGCGCCAGATCAAAAAGTGCCTTGGCGGCTCCTTCGGCAAAACTCCTCTATGCCTTTCCCGGCGGCGAATATCATTTCGCGAACTTCGACGCCGAAACGTTCCACCTCGCGCCTTCAACTCGTAACAGCCCTTCGACTGTTGACCTTAACATCGATTTTAGAGCGATGGAGCGAGCGAAATAGAGACAGAAGAGGGGAGAGAGATAGACAGTAGACGGAAGAGGCCGCGATTTCCTTTATCCTCCGAGGATACCGAAGACCCGGAAGAGAGAGAGCTTTATTCTTCGCTGACAAGAGCTTACGTGTTCGGGAAACCGATTAAAAATTCAAAGAGAGCGGCCTTTTCCCGTGCGCGCTCCCTTTTCCTCCGCCCTTCCTTCCTCCCTTCCACCGAGCGGCCGTTGGACCGCTTGTTTCTTTTGCAACGAGCATATCCAATATTCAGCTTTCAATTTAACTTGGCCGAACGTCCTCCCGCTTCGCTTCGACATCGATACGCCGGAACCTCAGCTGCTTCAATTATACAGCCGCGCCAATCGGCCGAGTACACTTAACGTTCTCGTTCCCTATCGACAATAGAGCGCCGTGCTCGCGTCAAATGGCCGAGCGATTCCCGGAGTTTAACTTCAACCTCCGCGACTCGTACAATGGCGGGGAAGGGTGGTGATTCTCCTTATCCGACGAAGAAGTCGACGCGGGCTAGATGTAGACGCACTCTACTTTCTTGAGAAAGAGAAAGAAAGAGAGGAGAGAGAACTCGCCTTTGTTCCCATTTCGATTACAGACGCGAAGAAAACCGCCTTTCATCACTTTTCACCTCATACCTCAACTTCGAACCGTCTCCTCTCCCGCGATATCGTCTCTTCGACGACACCCTCGAGTCTCTCGATGGTAATTCCGAACGGTAAACATCCGAATCTGTGAATCTCGCTCTGCTAATAAACGCGTGACGCGGCGAACGGATGAGGAATAATGAAATTGCGCGATATATTATCGTGTGTGTATTAAATTAATAAATCTAGACGGCTCGCGCGGACCGGTCGATAAAGCCGAGTCAACGAATATATCGCCGGGAATTTTAGCGCAAGATACGCGCGCTATCCAATTTTAGCGCGCCCGCGGTTATCAGCAGGAATTAGGTGGTATTGTTTAAATTGGGTGTGTCGCTTTCTTAGCGTGTTAATGCTTGCTTAAGTGATATGTAAATATTTAGATCGGCGAGTAATTCTATGAAATGTTTGAGATCTCTTAGTGTCGCGCAACAAGTACTGATTGGAGTATAAAATGTGTTATTTTAACACTTATATTGTTGAGTATCAATACAACACAAAATGTTGAGTTAACAAACATATTTTAACGCATACAAGTACAAATGCTTATTTATCCGAAGAAAATCTCACATTACACATATAATCCATTATATTACTACTTTTAATAAATATTTGCCGAGGAATATTGCAGTAGTCATTTTACCTGGATCAAATAAAATATCACTTGAACGGCATCACTTTTCTCTCTCGATGTAGAATTGCGGAATACCGCGGAAAACTATCGCGAATTCTTCGGGTGACGATTTAACTTTCGGGCTATCGGCGAGCCGCAGTCCCCGCCTCGCGTATCGGCCGAACATTTTTCAAATTAACGAGCGGCGATTGAAGTCCCGACCGCGGATTATTGGCCGGAGATGATCGCGTCTGATTTATATTGCAACAGCTTCAATGCGAGGCGTGAACGCGGCTTATTGCATTACCGTCGTACTCTGGCAACATCGGGCTAGGACCGGGGTCAACCCCATCGACGCGGTGGTAGCCCGATGGCGAAGTAGCCAATAGCAATGATCGATAAAGCGCCCCTAATTAACCAGGTTCTGCCGCCAAATTGGAGCTTTGTTCCGCCGGCGAAATTAATTGATTCTATCTATTCCATAGCTCCGGTGCGCGCTTCTCGGATAACGTTTGCTCGCCGAGCTCTCTCTCTCTCTCTCTCTCTCTCTCTCTCTCTCCCCCTCCCTTCCTCTCCCAGATAGCGAAGATTAGTTCGTCTTTAAAGCGAACTGGTCAATGTCTGGAGGCGGCTTTAAACGGAGTTGCATGAATGCTTATCCCCGGCTTCTAAGTTCTCCTCCGGGGAATGCGCCCGAGAACGTATCTAGTGCCGGTGGAGCCCACTCAAAGGAGGACGAGCAGTAGATGAAATATCAAACGCACTCGTGATAAGATTAAATAACAACCGTATCTCCCCGACCGCGTACGCGCGTTCGCAGTATCGAATTTAGATGAATGGAATATCACGGCTCCGCATATTCATAACCCCCGATACGCCACGCTCCGACGTTGTCGTCTCGTTATTTACACGTGCTATCGCGCTGAATTTTTTAAAGCGCCACAACACACAACGGAGTGATCGATACAACAGGTGCAGTGGCCGCGGTGGCGGTGACGAGAGTGCGTCTCGTTGTGCTCGAAACCGAAATCGTTCTTAACCCTTCGACCGAGTTATGGGTCGGACAGGCCCGGTGAGTTGCGCTTGAAGAACTGCAGCAAAGAAAAATATGTGATCTGAGTTCTCCCGAAAAATCGTTCGAGAGTCGCTCTGCCCGTTAGACGTAGTGCGAATTTGATAAGCCGATTAATGTTTGGGAGCTGAAATTAACACAAGGTTGGTTATAGTGTGCAGTCGGTGTAAAAACAAATGGCGTGTAACCTACGCGAGTGCGTTTTGCAAAGCATGATTCTAAAGAATTTATTATTTTTTTTAACAATGCGCGTTACCATTTTGAAAGTAAAAAAATAAGTTATTTTGGTACTTTCATAACAAAAATATTTTTCCCCTTAAAAGCACCTATTTTCGACACTTCACTAAAATATTCTTTTCAGTGATCCGACAAAATACGTTTTTCGAACGCGCACTAGAGTTATATTTTTACTGTTCGAACCGTCTTTCAATTTCATCTCTCTGCAGTTACAGAAATTAAAATAATAAAAAAGGAATTTTTATTTTTTACATAAAACACTATCATTCGCGAGACCACTGTCTACATTCAAATTTTTCTCAGTAACTTAAAACTTGATTTTTTTCGAATGCATTATCAAATAGTAAAGTAGGAAAATTACTTTATTTTAGAATTTTGTCAACCTCTTTCCTTTCACAGATTTTCAGATATGAGACCTGAAAAATCGTATAGAGCCAATATGAACCTGTTTACGGTACGTGCGGCTTTTCGGATCGAAGGACGGTCGAAGGGTTAATCATGCGCGTTTTGTGCGCTTCTTTCTCTCTCTCTCTTTTTTCTTCTCTCCTTCTTTTATTCACCCATAATTCCCGAGGCTCGAAAGCACACCGAGCGCCTCGACGAGCGTGTCGCCAGTCATGATTCCATTAAACTTTACTGAACTCGACTCGGAGGGAATACGAGGTTCTGTTATCTAATTACATCCGTGCGGCATGATTTGCCGGAACTTCCTCTCCTTGTGAATCACGGCTCGCGAGTCGCTCAGATCTCGGCATTTTTGTCGGACGAAGTTATCGTTTCGATTCTCGCGCGCGTCGTGTTTTCCACGAGGAACGTCGGCGCGCCTGTACAGATGCAGAAATTGATCGAACACTCTCCGCGATGTCAAGTCTAAAAATACATCGCTTCGTCTTCGCGAGTACTTCGCGCCCCACCGACGAGAAACGCTTCTCCCGGGGACCGCTATCGCCCTTCCTCCCTCATAGGAAACGATTTACGACGATCGTAGCGCGGACGATATCCGCGCGCGCCACGAGGTTTATTCACGCGTCCGATACAATTGCAGCGCGCATCCCCGGTGTGCTCGGGCAGGAAACGTGGCCCGACCACATTCGCGAGCAAATGTTGCATGTAGACAACCATTCTCGCTTCCGGTTGACTGCCATGCACAGAATGCGTGCGCGTATGCAGATTGGCGGGCGCGCTATGCACTCCGCGCGTACCGACGCGAAGATCGATCCGGCTTTACACGCGTCTCTTTCGTTTCGACCGAATCACCCGGAAAAGTATTCGATTCAGCCGATAGCGCGCGTCCGTGCGCGACCCGTAATTCGTAATTCGCCGCGGAAATACTCCGGCTGTTCTTCCAATTCGAATGTCACGCTCGCGAATCAACCCGCTTGCATCCGAAAGCGGATACGCGAAGAAGAATAATTTTGCTGTTGCAGCAAAGTATCGTTGTTACTGCACATTCGTTGCACACGGCGATAAAATTTAGCTGGCACACCGATTTGGCGAATTATACTCGTAATCAGAGCAGAAACAGTTTTGTTACCGGGATAGAAAATATTCTGCTGAATGAATTTTAGCGCGTATTAATTTGCTGTTAAGGTAAAATAGTGTTTTCCTGCATTTATTAATTTGTTCCTACAACAAAATAACTTGTGGATTCAGCAAAATAATGTAGCAAATGGCAATTGATACTTTTATCAAATCGTCTTGCTGCTCATATAAGTAACTGACAAATTTTGCTACGACAGCATCAAATTTGCTGTGCCAGCAGAATATTATTTTCCGTGTGGGAATATCTATTCTTGATTTAAGACCAATTTTTTTCTGTGTACACTCAGAAAAAGGAAAGCGGTTGAATCGACAAAGGCTGCGTTTCGATATTGCCAATACTGAAAATCTACAGTTCATGTACGCATACTATAGATTTTCAATACCGATAGTGAATATTGGAACGCAGCCAAAATCGGCGGTGATCTTCATTCGAAAAAATATTGTCCACTAAACAAATTGCGCTTTGGCGCGACAATACATTGCGTTGATACAGCTGCTGACCAAATCACAATTGTTGAATTAATTGATTAATTGAGTCACATCAATCTAAAGAAAAACAATTCAATAATATAGTCATATTTTCCAAATTTTCTAATGATGCAAATGGATTAATTAATAACTCGCCAGAGACTATCGAATGTCGGAAAATCGAGTGCGGGCACAAAGGTCGCGATTTCGCGTAGAATTAATAATGAATAAAGATAACAAGATTAATTAATTAATAGAATACTGCAATAAATATTATGTGGATAATAAACGATTAAATGTGTGTACATGTCATCACTAAAATATTACATATTAATAATGAAGTCAAATTAATGAAGAGATAGAATCTCGTGTTCTCTATGTAAATACGATTATTTTATGTGCAGGAACTGTTTGGTTGGCAAGGCGTACCACATCAAGATCTCGGACTTTGGCACGGACAACGAATTATACTCCTGCGACTACTACAAGGTGGACGGGGCCATGCCGTTACCAGTACGATGGATGGCTTGGGAGTCAATATTTCTGGTAAGCTTCAACAGCTTCTGATCATTTTCCCATGGGACATATCGAGACAACGTGACGATTTATTCGCGGCTATTCGACCCCTCGCGATGGAATCACGTTTCCGACATCGTGCTTTCGCGAGCTGAACGTACACCTTGTAATCGGCATCTGACAAGGTAAAATAAGCTTTATTCTAGTAGAAAAGGAAACTAATAAATTGTTTCCTTTATTCTCTCTTTGGAAATCTCTGAGAAAAAATAAAAATTATTGAAAATCAATCCTTACAATTAAGGGGATTATAAAGTGAAATGATTTTGATAAGGATTCAATAAAACTTACATTACGTATTGAAATATTATCTAACTGCTCGTAAATAAATGTATGGAAACATAATTTTGCTCGATAAATATTAAATTGATGATGCTCCCTTGATGCGTCACCTGAAAATACGACACTGAGCCTTATAACCTCTCCTTAAGTTTGTTCAGGAGAACTCAGAGACTAAAATTAGCTCTAATGCACCTTGAGATACACCGAAAATTAAATATATTCACATGCATTCTACGAGACCGTCGGTTAAACGCCAACGCGAGGGGTTGACCGCCGACTCTGACAATTCCAGTCGCACGTCAGGATAACAGCTAAGACACTAACATTGTTCCCGGCTCTCTCTAGGGGAAGTACACGACGAAGAGCGACGTGTGGGCGTTTGCAGTCACTCTGTGGGAGATCCTGAACCTGGGCAGACGCGTGCCATACGAGCACCTGTCGGACGAGGAGGTGGTGCAGAGCCTGCGGCAGCTGCATCACGCCGCCGACTGCGGCAGCAACGGCAGCAGCAACGTTAACCCGGAAGACAGTTGCAAGGAGGATTTGGGCGGCGGCGTCAGCAACGGCAGCAACGTCGGCAACGGCTTCGATTACTTGCCGCGGCCCACTGCCTCCTCCAAGGATATCTACGACCTGATGCTCGAGTGCTGGCGGCGGGAGGAGAACGAGAGACCGACCTTCCGCGAGATATCGCTCTTCCTGCAGCGGAAAAACCTGGGCTACGCGCCGACGTCCTGATATTGAGCCCCGAACAACAACAACTCCGGCGAGCACGACGACTTTCTCCACGGTCATCCCGCGGGATTCCAGGACGGGCCGGCGACGGGCCCGGAAGCGTTGGGTCGGCGAGCGTGCGACGACGGGCTGCGTCCTCGATCGAGGAATCGCAGGCACCGAGTGACCGTCGAGTGAGGATGAACAGAGGAACGGAGGGACGAAGGTGGAGGAGGAGGCGGCAAGAACAACGAAGGGAACCTCCGTGAGAGAAAGAAACGAACGTCTCGGGGAGGGCGAATTGTTGTAGCATCTCGCTCAAGCGACATCGAAATGACAAGTACAACGACGATGGCGATGATCCGTTACCGTCTCCGTCTCGACGAAACGGCGGGATCCGGGGGATCTATTACTCCGTGCGACCCGGAATCCGTCGTCCCGCGACCTCGTCGCGCACCTTCGGACAACGAGTATACCGTAGCGGGCAGGAAGTAACCCTTAGGATAGCTAGGAGAGTAAGGAAGCGCGCGGAGGAGCCTCTCGCTCCCTCCAACGGAGGCTCCCGACGCCTCTCGGAATTTATACTGTTATATCGTTCGCACGTGCGCACCACGAGGACACGACGACCTCCGTGGGATCCTGATAGCGGCGCCAGTAACAGTGACTACTAGTGCTGCTTTGCCGCAGATGCTGTCTTCTCCGGAAGCCTCGAAGAGTCCTGGTCGCCGCGAGAAGTGCGAATCTCACCGGAAGGAGGAGAAGCAGAGAGACGGAGCTGTTTCCCTTAAGCAGGCGACAAAAACGGAAGAGGACGAGAGAAAAAAAAGAGAGAGAGAGAGAGAGAGAGTGAAGAGTAATAAAGCGAGACGACGGACCGTGAATCTGCGAACACGACAATCGGACGAGAGCACAATAAAAAGAAAAAGCTTGCCCGTCGTAGATGATAGCAGCTACGCGTAATCCACGGGGAATCGACGCGTGCATGTGCGTGCTTATCGAAGAGAGACAACGACAACGATGAAGTACGCGAGATCGCGTGAAAAATTTTCTTCTTTCTCTCTCTCTCTCTCTCTCTATCCTGCGATCTCGTCGACGACTTATAGGAGCAATACGCGTGTAATTAATATAATAATGATAATACACAGCTACGAACATTCCTGCGAGGATGGCTGGGTCTCGTAATCCCGTTTGGCCGCGTGGCAATTATTGTGAGAGAGAGAAAGAGAGAGAGAGAGCGCACGCAATACCCGAAAGATAGGGGAGAGATCGTTTACTCAAAAAGAATAATTAGCTGGATCTCTCTCCGATGAGAATTATATATCGTTTCGAGTAAGAAAGATTTAACAAAGAAAGAGAGAGAGAGAGAGAAGTGTGACATCGACGGTACGGCAATACATAGTGCGACTATACCGATATTAGACGTTAAAATTACGATGACTGTTCGAGTTAATGATCATAAAGAAAAGGAAGCGTTATAAATATGAGTGTACTCGTGAACGAGTGGATGCCTATTTCCTGCCCTGTCCATTCCCTCCCCTCCCTTTCCCCAAACGTCCCCTTCTATTCTTCTCTATCATCACTCCCTTTTGCTATCTTTGAACGTGTATATCGTAATATCGTCCCAGGTACTCTGGATCTCTAATTGTGAAACGAATCTACTTTGTACGAGTGTGCGTGCGTGTGATTTACATCGCGAAATCCTTTATCGTCATATGAGACGCATAACATATCGCGCGAGACGACGGAGAACGGCGTGATCGTGTGCATGTAGCCGCGTTTCGAGCGACGTAATCGCCGATCGAGCGGGAACCGAGAGAATCGTCTCGCGCTTTTTCGCGAGACGCTATTTTTTCGCCTGCGTGTATCCGAATTTTCGCGTACATATAAGTAGCGCGTACAATAATATAGCACGCGGAGAGTGTGTAACGTATAAGTCGACGTGAGAATGTACGCTGTCGAAGGGTGTGCGGCGGTAGAGAGGAAGCTCTTGTACCGGCGGCGGGGGCAGGTAAGACGGTCGAGTGACTGTAAGATTTCTCGATAGTAAATGTTTTCTTCGAAACGTGTCGCTATTTCAATCAACAGTTTAAACGAAATAAAAAAAAACACACAGTTTTTACGTGGAGGAAACTACGTTGATGTCGTGTAAACTCTAGACCGAGTATCTCGTAAGTCTCATAACTTAAGTGCGCGGAAGGAACACAGGCGATAAGGGGGTAAAACGCGTTCTACCTGTTCTCAATATCGGGAGATCAGTAATAGGTTTTACGTATCATCACTATGACACATCATAATTGTAACTTTATAACGATAGGCGGGATCAATGAAAAAAATTAGAATATTGTACATATACATAGGCGCACTTACGTATGTGTGTATGTGTATGCGTGCGTATGTGTGTGGTTGGTTAGTTGATTGGTTGGTAAGGAGAGTAATCCATATTGCGATTCTCGCGAAAAAATGAGAGAGAGAGAGAGAGAGAGTGAGAGTGAGAGAATGGACGAGACCGGGCGGAATCGAGAAGCGAATCGTATCTGTCCGTGCGCGAGAGAGCGTGTTTCACGTTTTACACTCTTACACGTGCATTCGGTGTTAACGTGCGGACAGAGGGAGAAAAAAAGAGAAAAATATGAGAAAAGAGAATGAGAGGAAACGTACGAAAATTGTTTAGCTCCAGAATCGACGAGACGTTCGTGACGCGAGGTGACGGACGTGCGACGAAAGTTCGACATATCGGAACGTTCTTTGCTGTGAAATTTCAACGAGAATCGGAATGGAGAAAAACGGAATGATACCCGAAAACGGGAACACGATCTCGCATCCTCTGAACACGTCGGCGGCGCTTGTCGATGACGACGACGACGAATTCGCCCGGCGTTAACGCGTCAGACAACACCGTCTCCAATCGTATTCCGGTGTAATTTCGAATCAATACCTTTTTAGGTTCCGCGTATTTATATACATCAGATGGATATACTATTATTATAAACTTATGCGAGACATTTAGCGGATAGGCGATGTTACCGTTATATCATTAAAATACTATTTATATAAATTAAACGTAATACCGCGTAATAAGGAGTAGAGATGATGACACGGAGGCATAGCCACACGTAGTTGAGGTACTCGCGTTGAATTTAAACGTAACTGGAATTGCTTCTACATCCTCCTCCACCGAGGGACCGTGGAGTGTCCAAAGCGAATGAACGAACAGCAAAAAGAAAACCACAGAAAAATTAGAAGAGAAAAGAAACAAAAATTGCACACGTACCCACACATATACACGCACATATACGATCAGATGAATCCGCGCATGCGCGCGTAAATTTTGAAATAATAGAGATTTACAGGGAAGGCTTATCTTTAGAATGCTACCAACCTTCGATTTTGATGAAATTTTACAGATATTTTATACTTATTAAATGTAGTAAAATATTGTGCGGAATTGCGGAAATACCCTGTTTCCGAGAAATTCAAATTTTAATAATTTGAAGAAATAAATAGAATTCAAAAATATTTTATTAATGTATTAAGAAATCATGCATATAATGTTGACAACATATGAACGTCATAAAAAAAAAGAAATCAAAGAAGCTCATTTCCTTACATTTTTCAATGTAATCAGCATATGAATAATAATAACACAGTTATTAACATATACCAAGGTTAAAATTATTAAGGATGAATCCTTTATTCGGCATATTTACCTAGTTTACTAATACGCTAATAAATTGAAAAATTTCTGCAAAATATATTTGAATTCTAATTATTTCTTCATATCGAAATGTTGGAAAACGTTAATTAAGCCGAGTAATTAAAATTTGTATTTCTCGGAAACTAGGCATTTCCGCAACTTCGCACTTGTGACTTCGACCACATTTAGTTAATACTACGTACCTGTAAAATTTCATCAATGTCGGGGATGAGTAGCTTACTAAAGTCTTACCATAAGCAACACCGATTTTTTCATCTTGCTAGAAAGAAAGAGACAGAGGGGGGAGGAAACGAGATAAAAATAATAATGGCGCCGGTCGATCGATGTGAGTCGAGCGTTAATTACGAACACGTGATTTACGTAATTTTTGCGTAAAAATGAGAGAGAAAAAGATGGAAAGAGTACCGGATCGCGACATATACGTATAATTTTGTGCCATCGCGCAAGGAACCGCGGTTGATCGATTGGTTAAATTCGCCACCGGTTGTGACTGAGTTGAAAACAATAATAATAATGATAAACCAAGCTGCCGTCGTTGCGGTACGCGTTTTTAGTCCGAAGCAGACTGCCATTACCTACCTACTACCTAGGAAGACGATAATAGAAAGAACGAATTGTAGTTGCGTTTAGATTCGCCAACATAAGCATAACGCTGCCTTTGGCTATATTGTTGCCCCTTACTGCTAACGAGTAACTCACTTGTCTACTCATGTGATAATTTAGTATATCTCTACGTACCTACCTGTACCTACCAATTCGCGGAGATCTTCGTGGCGAAAGGATTATCTCGGTGTGCTTTCTCTCTTTTCTCCACTTCATCGCGAATTTGGTTCCCGGCAAATCAGCCGAGACGGTAAGTCGATTGATCCTCTTGATAGAAATTTGAAACGCGGACTAATTGCGAGAATCGATCGGGAACTCGAGGATTTCACCAATTTAGGCCAAACAGCTCCACCGAGCGCATAAATTCGGAAAGCGGCTCTGCTTCGGAATCTCTTGAAAATCGCGACAAAATATGATGGCGACACAATCGGTCATGAGTCGCAAACGAATCAATGAATGAACGAGTCAACACGCATAATCCTTTCCCTACGCGAAGACTCGCTATTATAATCTAGATAGCTTACTTCTACCTAGTGTGCCCTTTTTCCAGTGGTGGTTGATTATATTCTTTGCGGACAATTCGAGCTCTGCCAATGGCGTCATCGGGGTAATAAATCGTTCAGAATCACGATATCTCCGAAAGAGAGGGAGAAAGAGAGAGATAGAAGCGACAGCCGGACACATTTGGCTCGTGCGTTCCGGAATATATACGAGTGTACACGCTAGGTCGGTGCGAGATTTCGTTTCTTTGAAGGCCTCAAGTGTCGACAGGCTCAACCTTAATTGCAACGACGTCTCGAGAGCCCTCATATCGCGACACACACACACACACACACACACGCTGCTGATTCCTTCGGTATATGTATTTTTAAACACACTCATGATCGACAATCACGCTTGCCTCGGGATTTAGGGGATATATTTAGCGCTGATCGCGATTTTCTTCGAAACACCACCCACGAGCAACGGTATTTATTAGCATTTCGCTAATAGCTTGTTCCACGAGACGCGTGACTGCGGTTCTCACACAGACTGGGGGAATTGATTTTCATCGGTGGAAAAAAACACGCACGATAATTTCTTCAGCACGCGATAGGAGGAATATCATCGCCCGTTTCTTCGCCTACGACAGCCGAACACGACGTGGACGATCATTTGCGCGACCATGCAACGAATCTCAACGCTTTCTCAAGGCAGAAACGAACGTTGGTGAACTCCGCGAATACTGTACTTGTCGTTGATTTCGGTGTACCTTCTTCCGCCGCGAACGACTCAAGTCGCGCGCACTGTATACGGTCGTCGTGTTATTTGTCTTTCGGTCAATCTCATTTGTCGCGTGATATATCGGGACGATCAGGTGGAAAACCGTATCGTGTACAAAAAGCAGCGCCGCGATGGGAGGATCGACGAGGATGATCGCGGCGATGAAAACGATTGTACGATGTTGCGCCACAATCACGTCACGCGTATACGTGCGCCACGAGTAAACATTTGTTTCCGCGCGAGCACACGACAAACTATGATTTCGATATAATACCTGATTGTTGACCTCTATCGGTGGAATTGCGGGGGAGTCTACAGGTAATTGCGGGAAAACTGGGGAGAGCTCATCTAGTTGTATCTTCTATCCAGGTAGGGGCAACGCTCGGCCACGCTTGATGATCTCGAACGTTCCCCTCTCCCTCTTTCTACCCCCTCGCGAAGGGACTCGGGGAAATCATTCCTCGGGGATCGCGAAGGAGGACCCATTTCCGAACTTTGAGCGAGGGATGAGGGAGAAACTCGAGATCGGCGAAACCGAAACCACCGGTGGGTTGCCCATAACCTGTTCTAACGCTATCGAACCTTGATCGTTATAGTCATAAAATTATTTTGTACTAAGAACTGTTTATAATTTTGTATCTAATCTCTGTAAATATCAAGCAGATTGTCTATGAGTAATAAAGCTTAAACAAACTCGATTTAAGTAGACTATATATATATAAATATAAATATAAACAGGAAGAAAAGAAGTATATATATATATATATATATATGAAAAAAATATATATATGAAAATATAAGTATTTATAATATATCTATATTTTAACTAGTCATAAGGCAGCAATCGCGAAGAGATGTAAGTAAATTTCGCATAAGCGCGGATCGGTAACGTAACAATGTACAACGATTTAGGAAATATTTGTATCATAAAGACGACACAATTAAGGGACAAATCATAAAAAAAAGTATACATGTTACTCAGTAGCCGTGTGTGTGTGATGCGTATATGTACATGTGTGTGTGTGTGTGTGTGGGGGGGGGGGGGGGGGGGGG